>NW_017306460.1:444148-463200 GCF_000935625.1 Nanorana parkeri
CTGTTTTATGTCTAGCCAGCTTTAGCAATCCCATACAAGATATCAGGTTAATGCAATCAGAAGGGGTATGAAATGATCAGGAGTGAAGTGTTTTCTAGGGGGTCATGTTGGAGAGTCTGACATAAACATAGTTTTAAAGGTGCTGAGTATCATTATTAACTAATCATTCATTTTTTCTCATATAAGCGCACATTTTATTTCATGTGATATGTGAAAAGTTTCTAAGAACGTTTTTCAACCTCTTGGTTTACAATCTTATAGTCTAATCTTGCAGAGTTTGAGATGCGAGATGAGGTTACAAGGAGCTGACCCTGCTATCGGAGCTGAGGACTCAAGCAGGTCTCTCAGTCTCACTGTTATTAAGTCAGTTCATATAACCAACAAGTTCCTTGTTTTCCAAAGCTCTCTTTTACTAATCAACACATAATTGTGTGCAGGAAAACCTTCACTGCAAACACAAAACATATCGGTATTAAAGAGCATGAATAAAGAAATTATGCCACAGACTTTTTAGAAGAGTTAATGCCTCTACTAAAAATTTCCTCCACCACACAGCCCAATGTCTCCACCACACAACCTAGTTCTTCTACCACACAGTCTAATACCTCCACCACACAGCCTAGTTCTTCTACCACACAGTCTAATACCTCCACCACACAGCCTAGTTCTTCTACCACACAGTCTAATACCTCCACCACACAGCCTTATTTCTCCACCATATGGGCTAATTTCTCCAACATACAGGCTAATGTCTCCACCACAAAGCCTCATTTCTCCACCACACAACCTTATTCCTTCCCCACACAGCCTAACCTCTTTATAACACAGCCTAATGCCTTCACTGCACAGCCTAATGCCTCTACAACATAGCATAATGCCTCCACCACACAACCTAATATTTCCAATGCAGAGCCTAATGTCTTGACCAAATTACCTAATACCTACACCACACAATCTAGAATCTCCACCACACAACCTAATATCTCCAATGCAAAGCCTAATGCCTTGACCAAATTGCCTAATACCTACACCACACAACCTAGAATCTCCACCACAGAACCTAGTCTCCACCTGCACTGCACTACATTTTGCCATTTTACAATTTCTTGACATTAAACTCAGGAGTTAAATCTTAAAAATGCATTTGAGTACCTTAACTATTAACAAAAATGTATCTTATCTGTGTATCACTTAGCGGTAGACGCTCAAATCATCTCTGAATTGGTGCTGACACAGTCCTTCCTTCTGGAGGGTGGCTACTTTTGTTCCCCATGGTTTCTGTCTGTGTTGTAAAGTAGTTACCGCTTTAAGCTCACTCATATAATGGACTACAATCTCATGTTTAGTCTACCAATTTGTACTGAGATTGTAGTCCATCACAGGAGCGAGCTTGGAGCGGTGGCTACTTTACAACACACACAGGGACAGTGGGGAAAATAAGTAGCCACCCTCCAGAAGGAAGGAGAGTGTCGGTATGAATTCAGAGATGATTTGAGGATCTGCAGCTGAGTGACACACAAATAAGATACATTATTGTTAATAGTTGAGGTACTTTAATGCATTTTTAAGATTTAACTCCCGAGTTTAGTGTCACTTTAAATATGGATATTAATAGCAGGCACACTACTGATGCCCACTGAAGCAAGCATATCCTGTTGATCACACCACCACTCACTGCATCTACAGCATACATGTGCTACATAAGTATCAATCTGGGCCGTTAAATAAAATGAGTACTGAAAGCAATACAAAGGATACCATTGCTGACCTTTCCTCATGAAAATGCTAGCTTCTTAGCTGTCATGTTGCTCCCGTGGGTTTAACTATGCCTGACTCATTTACACAAAACAAGAATAGATATAAGGATGTATGACTTCAGTCTGCCTTCCTATGCTGAATATTCCTCTAGGGAAAATAACTTACCAAGCACTGAAATCAGAGGCAGTCAACAAAACAACATTTGCAGGAGGTCAGCAATGCACATATTTTTCTCATTAAAGAAAGAAAACTTTGGACTGAATCACCCAGTAAGGGATGAGTCAATGCAATAAGTCCCCAGTGTGAGTCTTAGCAGTATGTAAATTTCAGCTTGTGTTATTGGGGTTTGTAAACAACATGCTTTTTTCATCGCCTGTAAATAGGTAAAAAGAGAAAACACGAAAAGGGACGAAGCTCCAAAACCAGCTGAAAAAACTGAAAAAATATTTACTATAATAATTTTTTTAAATCTATACCATATATAATAAGAAAAGAAAATGTGTTCAAAGCCGCTATACATTCCCTTTATCTGTTTGACCAAGCAGCAATATAAGATTCACCCGCAGGTGTCACTGTAGGCAAAATATGAGTTCCAAAAAATCATGGTACTACAAGTGACAGTTCCCCTTCATGCTTCCACAGTGAGGTGTTTTGAATCATCTGGAAGGGTTGTAACGTATGGAAACCCCCATAAGTAGATTTGAATTCTATAGTGACATCATCCTAGGTATTGTGAGTGAAGGGCGTCAGACAGGCATGATCATCTTGAATGAAGTGGACAGTCTGAGGACAGGCAGAGGTAATTAAGAAATGGATGTCTGCAATGAAGCTTACAATCTGTGTGAATCGGAAACAATTCCGTGATATGAAACAGATAAATGGCAATGCTGAGGTGCTTTGACTGCTTCTGATAAATGCATGTGCATTAATGGATATTGAAACTATTTATGTATGTCACACAAATCAAAATATGAAGAGACGTCAAAGTCCTTGATAATATGGATGGATGCTGGACTAAAAAAACATGACGGGGGAGATAAGCAGCTGATAGGCTGAAGGTGAAGGAGAGCAGAGAAGACGCGCATATCATTGCTAGGAGCTTCTCTGGGCTCTACGCAGATCTCTGGCCGCAGTCCAACAACAGTCACATATTCATAATCTCTCAGAACCTGTCAATTACCTGATGAGGGTTTAATGCAGTGACTAGAGACTATATAAATTAAGTGTGGGCTTAACGCGCACACAATGGGTTATATAAAACACAAGCTCACATTTATACTCGCAACTATTTGCCATTTATTTTCCTGAGTATAGTGTACCTGTGATGATAAAATATGGAGGATGACATTGCTGACTGTTTCTAATAGACTCTGCGCACGTCATCCTCTTCTTGGCTTTACTATTTAGTGCAAGCATGCAGCCAGTGAAGAGTAGGGACCTGATATGCACATTAGGGATGCACCAATACTAGTATCAGTACAGATACCGAGTATTTGAGATACGAGATACTAGTACTCGCTCAAATTCTCCGATAACGGAAGATTTCCTCTGACCGGCAGTGCCCTTTCAGAACATGGAGCCAGCTTCCCGTGCAATCAGGAAGCTGGGCAGCGAGTAATCTCCCTGATTGGCTGGGAAGCCAGTTTCCCGGCCAAGCACAATCAAGCCGGCCAGAAAACATGGAGCCAGCTTCTCGGGCAATCAGATATCGGTACTCGGTATGGACGAGTACCGAAAGCAAAGTATCGGTACTCACACTCGATACCGCAAAAAAGGTATCGCTGCATCACTAATGCACATAACTATTCTAGATCAGTACGTAAAATGAAAGCTGATAGGGTAAGAATATATTGTCTAAATACAGGAGCTTGTGTATTCTTACTTGAATCTTGGTGAGCTTTGTGTATTTCTCCTAGATTTGTAGAGTAATCCAGTGTGAAACTTTGTCTCTGTGCACGAGCTTCTTGTAATAAAGATCGGTCACTGCTGTTCTCTCTTCTTGTGCAGGGTGACTGGTCTTGTCTTTACCCCCTCCTATAGTTTTCTGCAGGCAGCCTGTAGTGGGTGGGGCTTGTTGGGTCCCTCCCACAGCTCTGCTCCCTGCAGAGGCTGTGTACCACATAGTGATTATGCCACTTTTTCAAGGAAATAACTGGGACTTTGAAAGGCATTTGTGTCCTTTGTGGCAATTGAGGAATGCAATTGAAATTAACTTTCTTATGTCTGGAGTTCAGCTTTAGGAATGACAGCACTGAATCCTGCATAAGTTAGCAATGGCAGCTCCCATGTTTTTTTCTTTTCTGGCAAATTACCGTCACTTATCCTTCTGGCCCCCATTTTTATGATGTTTTACTTTTCTGTATCCTTCTGGCCCCACCTGCTTTTACATTTCTCACTGGGTGCTCTGGTATATCTGTATACACATGGAAATCTGTTGGATTTTTTTTTTGCTGTTCAGCCTGAAAGCGGATCTACTAATCTACTAGTGTACACCCAGCTTAACGTCTTAAAATCCAAGGGTTGTGATAGGTTTACACCCATCAGATGCTTCCTAGAAGATTACTGTTTGAATTTAAGGGACATTCCAGTTTTTGAAAAACATTTATAAATGCATACGTCTTCACTGGGGCCAGTAAAGCATTGCAACTGCAATCAGTGGATCGTGGTTGTAACACTCTGGCTCCTGCAGACCCCTGCCGGTATGGACATTCAGTAACATGGATGGGAGGAAGAATGAATAGACTACAAGTGTGATGACATCACTGCATTTGTATTCTATTGAGAATGAAAGTCCTTCTGCCACGGTGACTGATGGGGCTTCAAGGATCCGTGGGAAGAGTCACAGACAGCCATGGGTGCAATCTGACAACGTTTCATGATACACCCTAAATATGGATGTAACACGAAACATGGCCATAAAGGTAAACTTGGCCTTTACACAGTTGCCTGTAGCTGTTTATAAAGAAACCTCTATTTGCTTGTTTCTTAACTCCAGCTGGTACACAAGGGGCAAAACCCAGAAACATTGGTTATGGATTGCAAAACGCACAATTGCATGGACTGAGGATGGATGCAGTACAGGTAAAAATACGATTTTGCTGTCCTATGCACACTGTAACCATTCTGAGGATGCTTTCAGTGAAACCTCACGGAGGCTCACACATAAAGCATATACAGTACATAAAGTGAAACAATCTTCTTAGCATCATTAAGCATTACAATCTTATAGCTATTACTTTTCAAACTTGTCATGTCACAACTGGTCCCTACCAATATATACAAGGCATTCTGATCCCTTTAATGTTTTCCTACCACATGTACAAGCAACCCACGCTTACGATTTTATAAAGCCAGGAGATTAATACTGCACTTATGTGAACGAGCTTACAAAAACAGCTACTGACCTTTTGTTATTTCATTTGCCGGTAAATATTAAGCCATAAAACACACATTCTATGAGCTTTTAGCTGCTGTCCAGCAATAGGTTTCTCAGCTCTTTAGCTAAGAAAATATAGACATAATCAATGCCACACTTTACTGAAAATCAATGCAGAATATAAAAAGTAAACGAAAATTAACCATAAAGACTCACCTGCTTGGTTGGTAGTAATATTGACAGACACATGTTGGGGAGGGAATGGGCTTTTATTGGTGACTCCGTTCACCGACTGGATCTCAAACGTATACGGTGTGTGGGCCCATAAATTGCTGATGAAGACTCGGGTGTCTGTGAGCCCCATTTGTCGGGGAACAAAGTCCACATTATCATCACACCGCGAGCAAGTCCTCCGGTCAGAGCGGCATTTCTTGCAGATGATGTTGTAGGTGACGTCATCCCTGCCTCCAGTTTCACGTGGGGGGTGCCATTCCAATGTGATGGACGTCTCGTTCACTATAGAGATGACATTGCGTGGTCCAGAAGGAACACCTTTAAAACAAAAAAGTAGAATTTGAAAATATAGTGTAAAGTCATACTGATCAGTATTCTGGGATGGGAACATGCTATTGCTTGTTAGACAGTAGATATGATGCCCAGGATAGACAAATGACCGTATTTGCCGGCGTATAAGGCGACTGGGTGTATAAGATGACCCCCTAATTTTCCACTTAAAACATAGGTTTTGGGCTATACTCGTCATATAAGACTACCCCACTTCAGAGGCAACACCATTTAAAAACATAATGGATGGATGTGCGGTAATGCTGTATGTACGGTAGCTTCGGCTACATACAGTATACCGCACTGAGCCAATCACGGCGAGCAATGTATTCTATTAATGAATACAAAGCCTGCTTGGATTGGCAGAGGTTGTGTACATCACTCGCGGTAATTGGCTCAGCGCGGTATACTGTATGTAGCCGAAGCTACCGTACATACAGTATTACCGCACATCCAGCGTGCTGTTGGATGGATGTTCGTTTTGGGCCAGCTTAGCCCAAACGAACTAAAGGTATACATTGTATACCCCGTGTATAAGATGACCCCTGATTTTCGGGGGATGTTTTTAAGTATAAAAAGTAGTCTTATACGCCAGCAAATACAGTACATCAATTTCTGGTGTTAGACATTTAAGAAAACTGCCAGGAATAAGAAATTTAAATAATCTAACTCTTAATTCCTAACTTCTTATAATAGTGCAGCCTTAGGTGTGTGTGTGTGGGGGGTGTTACTTTTATTATCTTCCTGCTACAGAAGAAATGTCAACTCAGTATCAGGCTATAGTACCCCCATGGAGACTCAGCTGACCTCAGGGCTGAAAACTGTATGAGCTGTTAGAAGGGGTCAAGAAAATGAATTTTCAGTAAACTGACCCTTTAACTCATATTATTTGCTCTCATAAACACCTATTTTAAGCTGAACTGAAAAAACTTTAATTAAACTATATTCCTCAATAGCCACAAAGGACATAAATCCACTTTGTATAAATCAAATGCCTTTGTAAACCCAGTAAAAGTAGCAGTGATATAATCACTTTGCTGTACATAGCCTGTTCAGACCCTGTGGGAGGGTCTCAAAAGGCCCACC
The DNA here is from genome assembly GCF_000935625.1 of Nanorana parkeri. Classification (NCBI taxonomy): domain Eukaryota; kingdom Metazoa; phylum Chordata; class Amphibia; order Anura; family Dicroglossidae; genus Nanorana; species Nanorana parkeri. Next base: position 450,933 of record NW_017306460.1, read on the forward strand.
CACTGCAGGCTGCCTGCAGAAAGCTACAGGAGGGGGCGGAAACAAGACCAGTCACCCTGTACAAGGACAGTGAGCAGGAGTGACTGGTCTTTATTACAGGAAGCTTCTGCACAGAAGCAAAGTCTCACACTGGATTACTGCTCCGATCTGGAAGAAATACACAAATTACACCAAAATGCAAGTAGGAATACACATGGTTCCAGTATTTAGACAATATTTGCTTATCTTGGTGTTCAGCTTTAACAAAGGTCACTACAGTTTTTAAAACATCGAATTCTTAACCTTCAATCTGCCCAAAAGGGAGAAAGATGAAGCCCCTGAACTATGATAGCCAAATAACACCCACGTTCCCAAAATAAACCTACTAAAAACACGTGTCTGGGGTTGTGCTACCATGAGGTGCCCCTCAAGGCCATACAAAGCTATTATAGGCTGTCACTGTCCAGCTCGGGTCCCTGTGAAATAAGACGACCCGAGAACAATTTGCGTCTTCTTTCAGGCTATAATGCTTTCAAAGATACAGCCGTGCTTTTATACTATTTTACTTTAGAGTTATCAAACACATCCGTTGGGATTCGTTGTCTAGCATTTACTATCCGTTCAATAAAGTTAGACTTTGTGACTTTGTGAACTCTTTCTATTTTAACAGTCGAATGCCACAGCATGATCTAGACTCTCTCTCTATGGAAAAAGCCGTCCTTTTGAACTTTGCTATAATGTTAATGTAGTACTAACACATCTATGTTTCTGCCTCTGCGAGATGTAACCCGGACACAATGGAACAAGGACCAATTTCCACAAAATTCTATAGTTACTGTCATGACAAAAGTCCTTTCCCTAAAGCTGCTCACAGAAACGGATGATGACCCTGCTAGGATGTAGCTCCAAAAATCCTGACCACCGTTCCATCAAATTACGAGACCGCAAACATATTATTTCTGGTTTTAAATATTACTTCTTTGAAACATTTTCAGATTTGTAATGCAGGCCATTGACTTTATCAACTTTGTAAGAAACATTTACTTATTATTCTGCCTATATAGGACTTTGAATTCTAGATTTGCAGGAATGAGAAATGTGCACCTTCTTATTTTTGTTGCATTGAGCTGCAGACATAAAACCGATGCCAGACTTGTGATGGTGTTGCTGGCGATAATTGCTAGAATTTGCAGGAAGAACATTTACCTGCTTTGTATGTGTCACTCCCTCGCCATCCTTTGCTCTCTCACTGCAAAAAATGCTGCAGATTGTAAGGCTCCCCATACACCTTGCGATCATCGGACGACACTTTTTTGTACGGCGGCCCCATCCTGCCCCGATTATCGCAAGGTTGGATCAGCGGTAATTAGAAGAAAGCAGCTGGACGAATTGCGCTAATCGACCGCACGTATTTTCGTCTGCGCATGTGCAGTGTCGATTGTACGCATTTTGACATACGGAAACGCCACCAACCTTGCGAAAATCGTACGATCAACCAAAGTTTTCTAACCAGCTGGTTAGTCAAAAGTCGATCGATTGTACAGTATTTGCGGGTGTACACAGCCCATCAACCTTACGAATATCGGACGAATTCCATTTGGAAATTGGCTGATATCCGTAAGGTGTATGGGCACCTTAAGTCAGTTTCTCGCTCTTCCAACTGGCGAGTGTTCCTGTTTCCTGCCATGTCCTCCATAGAGATCCTGCTGCTTGCAAGTTCTCACCAGCGACAGGTTTGTGAGTGTGCCATCGGCCCAACTGCCTTCAGTTGACTGCAGAGAGGGGGAATTTATCAAAACTGGAGCAGGTAAAATCTGGAGCAGCTGTGCATGGCAACCAATCAGCTTCTCTCTTCAGTTTGGTCAGTTAAGATTTGAAAATGAAAGAAAGAGGCTGGTTGGTTGCCATGCACAGCTGCTCCAGATGTTGTCTGCTCCAGTTTTGATCAATTCCCCCCATAGTGTTTGCATAGACAGGAAAGTTTCATTCACTACAGTTGGCTCATTGAACTTTTCAGTAAATGTATTTGATACTTCAAAGCTAGAGGTGTAATCTAACAGAACAAGTAATACCTCCATTTTCCTTGATTGAGTAAAGAAGTTAATTAACCCCTGCAGTGTGGCTAACCCGCACACTACAAGCATTAAGTGCTCATTTTGGTCTAGGAGCCAGAATAAAGAAGATATATTCACTTGATCCTCGGTCCTGCTGCAGTCAGCGCTCACCTCTCTCCCCCTCCGCTCCAGCATGTCTCTTGGCATCCTCAGGTCTAAAGCAGTCGAATGAGCCTGCATTAGACATGATAACATCAGCAGGACCTATACTGGAGCCCCGGGATGAGAGGCTGTGGGGAACAGTCTAGCAACGAAGCAGGACCAAGGATTAGGTGAGTATATTTTCTTTATTTGCATCCCTAGACGACAAAAAGCAGTTAATCTTTGCAGTGCAGGGCAGCCCAATGTAATAACATCAGCAGGACCTATACCGGAGAGGAAAGGCTGTGGGGACCGGTCTAGCAGCCAAGTGGGATTAAGGATTGGGTGAGTATATTTTCTTTATTTGCCTCCCTAGACCACAATGAGCAGTTAACCCTTGAAGTGTGGGGGTAGTCCCACTGCAAGGGTTAATTTTTTTAAATGCTGGAGTACTTCTTTAAAAGTCAACACCAGCCAATACGTTTTGGTTTGTACAGAGTGGCAAAAGGTTAGAAGCTATGTCAGCTTTAGGCTTCACTTACATGGGCAGCAAAGGGGCAGTAAAAACAAGCAGCTGATCTGCATTTTATAACCCAGACATGTGCCAAACACTTGACACAAGGTTGCGGTGCGGTATTGCAATGCAAAATCCCCCTTGGGATAAAAAAAAAGAAAAAAGAAAACAACAGGCATTCAGGACAAGTCATTCAGGGCAGTATGGCCTTCTGTCAACTGTGCTCTGAAACAGGGCTGCAACAACTAATCGACATAATCGATTATTGAAAAAGTTGTCAAAAGCAATCCAACGTGGATTGCTCGTCAGGGGGTGGAAAAAGTCAGGTGTAAACGAGGCTTAACACTGCTGTCTGAGCTCCCACTGGGAAATATTTATATACATCCTTGTCCATTTCAAGGGTCAGACAGAACAGGAAAAGAACCTCCCAGTTGTGTCTGATCTCGCACATGCACTGTATATCATCTGTGGAAAAGACTTGCTCCACCGAGATCTCGAAAATAGAACTATGGACTCCCTATGAACAAATAGGTGCTGCAGCACTTAATTACAGTCACTGTTTGGGTATTCTGACATTGGTCATGTTGGTAGACAGCAACATGTCTCCTAGGAAGACACTGGTGATGTAGCCTCCCCAGGGGGCAGCTGTGAGGTCCTGGCTACATCAACAGTGCCTCATTATACCTGGAAGTAAAATACATAAAAATGTAATAAAAAATATATATATTTAGTTTGACTTTGAGATGTTTAGATGCATGGACCATGGAGGTCCACTTTAATTAATATATAGCTGCACTCAGTTATGTATTTTATATGCCTTCAACCCCCCCTTCTCTTTACAACCTATATTATACTGTAAGTGCATGTTTGGAGAGGATGTTTTGCAGGTCACATTGTTAACTGATGAGCAATTCATTTTCTGAAAGCTGGCCATTAAACTGTAATTACCGTGGTCAAATTGCGACCTAGTCAGCAATGACCTGTGTGTGGTGCGGCCAGCACCCCCCTGTTCGACAATGGTCAATTTTTCAATCAACTTTGTCGAAGAAGCCAGTTCAAACATTCTCTGCGGGATATTGGATGCAGCCAATCAGCTACAGTCACTGGTCGGGTATTCTGACATTGGCACTCCCGCAGCTTCAGAATACAGTAGCCCAATGAGGGAAGTTGAAAAAAAAAAATGTTCGATTCCCCCATCCAGACTAGACACAGTGGATGGGGGAATCAAAATTTTTTTCTAAATCGGCTTAAAAGGCTGAATGAGAAAGAACGATCAGTGTATGGCCAGCCTTAGACTTCCCAAGTCACTTTTTTGGTGAACAATTAATTCCATTGTATAATGCTGTGGTCTATATCTCTAATGCTGGCTTTTTACAAGGATTATGCTCCCATTCTGTTATACTTGAAGCATATTACAAGGTACAGAAATGTTGCATTTAAATCCCCAAGGCTGTGAGCACAGCAAGAGCACAGAACTGCAAGGTGACTTCTCTAGTTTATGTATGACAATTGTGTATTATAAAAATGACAGCCATCCAGTAAATCTCTCTATTCCTCACATAAACCCACCCCATTCTGCTCACAAACTGCTTTAAATAGGTTCAAAATCTACAGATCCAATCTCCTTCGTTAAAAAAAAAGAAAACTATTGCTTTCAAATGGGTATTTCCAGATTGGTATTTTTGAAAGGCCTGAGTGAACTATACGACGAGACAATTCACATGGACAAAGCCATATTAACAGACTGTAATATGCACATTATAAAAGAAGAAAGTATATAGAAGCATTGTATGGTATCTCACACCTGAAAAACTTATGAAACATAACCTATCAATCTCAAATATATCCTGGAGATTTATGAATAATTCAGCTACAATATATCATATCTACTGGACCTGCCAGAGATTGTGTCAGTCTAGTATGCAGTAAAATCTCTTATTTATACTGTCATACCAATAGAAATACCACTGAATTAGTCTTACCACACAATAGTCCCTTAAAGGGCTAGTTCACCTTCAGCAAAAAAAAAAAAAAAAGAATTTCAAGCATTTCAGCCTCCACAGTACATACAAAAATGTATTTTTTTAAATAGAAGGTTCTTTTGAATGGCATACCTGACAGCCGCATGTGGCCTCTGCCAAGCCTGTCTGAAAAATGACTAGGTATGCAACCCCCCTCCCCATACTGCCTAGATGGGAGGATGTGCCAGATGTTGTAAGTGTACCTAAAACACCACAGGAAGAGCACTCTGGCTCATTCAAAACCTGCCTACCTAGGAATTTTTTTGGACGGGCTTGGGAGAGGTAGCTATTATCCCACCGACTGCTTCTCCTGGCATGTTGGTAGACAGCAAGCTATTAAAAAGTGTAATCTGTTTAATATACATGCCCCCGTTGAAGTTAACCCAGAGGTATGAAACCGACATGTAGCCAGTTATTTATGCTGATCTCCGAAATACATGAGTTAAATTATGAGCTAAATAACAGAGATGACAGAATGGGGCACTAGATAAGGTGTTAGCTTTGGTCCTCTTCCCATCCCTTTATTCACAATGATAAACTTGCCATAGGCAAACAGAGGCCACCATTTGCATTGTCTGTGCTGGCATGGCCCATCACACACCAACTGAGTATAGGTGCTGCCTCCTTTTGTGAAGTATGTCTACCATCTCCTGTGTGGCAGTGCAAACAGGTCTCATGTCCAATTACTATGTGATGAAAGAGCCTCACAAATGAAAAAAAGCTCCTTTTACCTCTCTTGAGTCAGCCTAATCCAACATCATGTGTGTCTCACACGCTTCCCCTCCTAGACTCTGTGGCTAAAAGGTTAGGGTTTTAGCAGCACAGTCAGTCCTGCCCACTGCTTTCTGATTGGCTAGGGTTGACAAGCTACAGCCTTATGAATGAGCAGTGACAATGTCCCCTGCCATGTCTTCTCCTCCCACTGTAGTGCAAGCAGCTACAGCAGTGCAGCAGTGCAATGCCACCACCACATGAAGTTGCATTAGGTGGACTTTACTGGCAGAATCAACAGGTATTTCAGACTTTTCAGGGTACTAAGGGTAAGTGCATATGCAGTTACAATTAAAGATTCAGCACATATTTTGGGAGTCCATAGTACTACCTTAAGAACTCACCCTGTATCTGGCAATATTATTATTATACAGGATTTTTATAGCGCCAACAGTTTGCGCAGTTTTTTTACAATATAAGGAAGACATTACATCACAATACAATTCAAGACAAGATGGTAATGAGGGCCCTGCCCGTGCACAAAGTGTCAACATTCACAGATCTTGCAATCAAATAATAGGTAATTTAATCACATTAAGAGAACCATAAGTTAAAATTTTACAACATGCTCCTTCGAAAATGATCAGGAACATTGTCGTTTTTTTCTGTGGATTGCACCATACTATTTCATTGATATTAAAACGAACGTTCTGAAAACGACTTCTTGCATATGAAATTCTAACCATGTATACCCTACGTTAGTCACTCTATAATCTTTATCTCCCAGTAACAGGAGTACATAAGACCATAGTCTTGCTGTTTCAGAGACCGGACATGAAACTATCATTGTGGTACTTCTCTCTTAGAAGAAGTGATTTCAGTGCCTGCCACAGACAGCCCCACAAAGACCAAAACCATGACCTCCTTCACCTCCCCAGAGCTCACAAAATCCAAGGTTAAAGTGGATGTAGGACACCAGGTAACTAGAAAACTGAGGATTTAAACGTCATCTTCATCTCTTTTGAGCCAATCTGATTCGAACTTCCACTAAAAAAGCTTTTGCAAAATCCCTTTTTCATTAAAGAGCTATTTTTTCCCATTAACGACCAAATCTGCTGTGGGCTGTAGAAGTGAGCATCTGTCGCTGCCAGTTGTTCCGGAAATGCTAATTATTTTTATCTATATTTTATAGTTTAATCATAAGTTGGAAAATTTAGGTGATTAAACAATGGCAGATTTGTTCATCTTTTTATTATTGTTATACCTCATCTGGAGAGTAATATCTTGATTGACTTAAAGATTTGGGGAATTCACAGATTAGAGAAGTATACCATAGAGCAAATGGGTCTCTTCACTGGAAAGGCATAGTTGTGTGCAAATTCTTATGCATTCATTTACTTTATTATGATTGTGATCAAAATGGCTTACCTGTGTGTTCCAGCACTGCTGGATGGTGATATCTAGCTAAAGGTTGAGTTAACTGAATGCCAAAGCAATTACTGAAGCCACAGAACCAGGAGCACTGTAATTGTGGAATGATTAGGCCTCTGGGCACAATAAAGCTCTCCCACCAAAATCACAATTAGGTACTTCAAATTAAAGTTATTTTATGTACCTAAAAGTAATCATCTGTGAAATCTTCCTACTGTGACACCTTTCAGCACATCTGCAGGCCAATTTAACTTAGATTGGAAGGGGTTCCTTGAGGTACAATCAATGTCACTGGAGTTGGATGTTAAATGATGGTCTCCCATTTGCAAAATGTTAAATTGTGAGTGTTTCTACACTTACTCTTTTACCTTAAAACACCTGTTGATCCTGCCAGTGAAGTCCATCTCACGCAGCTTCCTGTGATGATGTGGTAACAATGCTGCACTACTCCTAAATTCAAAGCAGCATTGGCACCCTGATATAGGCTATGCTTGCTTGCACCACAGTTGGAGAAGAAGACATTGCAGGGGACGTGACTATCCACATTGTCATTGCTAATAACAAGCCCATAGCTTCTCAATTAGCAGCTGGCCACAGGCACTCCCTGGCACTGCCTCTATTGCTGAAACCCTACCACTGTGAGCTGCAGTGCCAGTGAAGGGGAGCATGTGGCACACAAATGAAGGAGATTTGGTTCAGTCAGGGAGGGTAAAGGAAGCTTTTTATCACTTTACAATGCTTGTGGATCACATAGGAGCCTTAGAGGAATATTAATGATGCGCCAAGAAACTGCAACTGACAATGACCTCCACTCTCCATTAAACTTGCTGCTAGTGAGCAAAATCAGTCTGAAATGTTACTGCAGCAGATTGCGCCGGCCTCTATATTGTGGCCATCTGTCCACAGTGGTGACACTGCAAATAAGATTTCAGCTGACATTTTTTTCTCTGATGCCAACTAGGTTAGAAAAAAAAGTTTATCTCTGCCATCTGCTTTCAATAGGTCGTTCAAAAACAGAAATTAATTGTTTGGGTTCTAAACACATGCCCTCACATGCTCCAATTAAAGTGAATTTAAAGCAAGTTTGGGTTAGTTTAGGGAATAGTGAAGACCCTGCCATTTTTTTGTGCTCCTTCGATTCCTGTCATAGAGACACAACAGGATGTAAGAGGAAATCCCTTGTCACAGCAACAGGTAAAACATTGGAATATTTCCCCTCATCTCCTGTTCTTGTGATTTCCCATCACTTTCTGTACCAGAGATAATGATTACCAAGACAAACACTGAAGGTGAATCTCTCCAGCAGACTACAATAAAAACCTTCAGGGGTTCTACACCATTCCTAGCAAACGTTTTGGCTTTAAATGCACAAATAAAAATATGTTGACAGAAGGGAGATTAACCCTGTAGCAGTATAGCAGGCATCCAGCCTACATATGTTGGGGAAATGTACGCACTGCCTCCCCGCTCGTTCAAGGTAGTGCGTGTGCTGCTTGGCACCTTATCGACCTCGTGCCAGGCATTTTTATGCTGGATATGGTGGGGTTGGGTTGTGCCAAGTCCTTATGGTATCTGTATAGGATCTTCATCGGCTCCAGGAGAACATAAGAGAGGTGAGCTGGCACTCTTGAGGTATCATGAAACATTGTAGGGTGTCTGATATAAAGTTAAGGTTTGATTGTTTTCTCTTAAAATTTTACTTGGTTTAATTGTTTTCTTTTACTTATCAAGTTGATACATGTTTAAACTACATTATATCATTTATAGTGCCACCTACTGGCAGAAGATTAAATGTTTTACTTTTTAATAAATAAAGAAAAACTACTTTAATCTCATCCATGCAAATCTAATAAAGATAATAGGAATTCTGTCAGATGGCAATGAGCAGTCAATGACAACAGATTTCACCTGGCTACATCTCTCCTTCCATGCAATGACAGCACAGACTTGAGAGACAAATGTTTCTTATTTGTAGACGGTAATATTTCTTCTTTACTGAAAATAACCAAGATATTCCAAGATGGTTCTAGTAGGCAATAAAGGCAACATATGTTCAATTACACATATCTGTTTAATATGCAGATTTGTGCAGGGTACTGATACTCCTTTAGGATAAAATAAAAACCTTTCACTAGTCGGATCCATCTGTCCTTGTTTACCTCATTAGGTTCAAATATATACTGTACACTTAAAATAATGGGCTTCAATTGGCAAAGGGAGCATGCACTTAGACAATTGTGATGGCTAGACGACTGGGTCAGAGCAACTCCAAAACTGCAGCACATGTGGGATGTTCCCACTCTGCAGTGGTCAAGACCTACCAAAATTGGTCCAATGAAGGAAAACCTGTGAACCGGCGATAGGGTTATTGTCGCGCCAAGGCTCATTGATGCATGTGGGAAGCGAAGGCTGGCCCTAATGGCAATAGCCTCTTTCAATAGGATAATGCATTCTACCACACTGAAAACATGGTTCAAGAATGGTTTGAGGAAAACAACAATGAGTTTGAGATGTTGACATGTCAATCCAATCGAGCATCCGTGGGATATGCTGGAAAAACAAGTCCAATCCATGGAGGTCCCACCTCACAACTTACAGGACTTAAAGGATCTACTATTTATGGCTTGGTGCCAGATACAACAGCATACCTTCAGAGGTCTAGTGGAATCTATGCATTGATGGGTCAGGGCTGTTTGGCAGCAAAGGTGGGACCTACTCATTATTAGGCAGGTAGTCATGTTATGACTGTAAGGTGTGTGTGAGTGTATGTATATATATCTATAGAGATATATATATGTATATATATATATATATATATATCTCTATAGATATATACACACACACACATACACACAGTACTGTATATATGTATTGTAAATATGAACTAGCAGTTTAAAATATGTGAACTATAATAAAAATGACCCAGTATATTTCTCCTCTTTTAGGTTTTGGTAGCTTGACGTAGCAGCACAATATATACACACTGTACTTCTGTCTTTCTTTACTTAGGGAATAGAGAGGAAAGCGGATGGGGGTGGATTGATTGCATTTCTGTTGGTTATTTACCTTATTTAGGTGTCCATTGTATTTCCCTTGGAAATTTAGGCAATAACGAGTAATACCTTTAAACACTACCACTGCATAAGTATTGCTACTTTTCTGTATTGACTGAATTTAAATGTATAAACAGTATTCAGACAGGGCAAACTTATGTCAATGATCAACTTGTCCATCACCACCTAGATTGCCTTATCATTATGCAGCAGACATCTCCTAGACAAATGCATACGCAGTTCAAAAAGATCAAGGACGCCAAACCATCCATAAACATGTTTTTAGCAATGTGTTGTAGTAGTAAGGACTTCAGCCTAACAATTTATAAATTCAGCCAACAAAATGCCAGGTATTTCAACAAGGAGATTTACTAGTTCTAGATAGACAACAAAACAAGAAGTGTTAGTGTCAGCGATCACTGCTTCTCACAATGACTGTATGCTGAGAGCAAAGGAGAACTTCTCCAGGACTATCCAAATACACGGATTACAGGAGTCAGTGAAAAAGGTAATAAATAATTGCTGCAACTCCTGTATACATTAAAAAGGGAAATGTGCTTTCTTCAGCTTTCTGTGAAGGGTTTCAGTTATCTAGGTCATGGGATAGAAATGTTATTTCTATCTGAAAATATTTCCCTATTTATTAGAATAGTGTCTTTAATTCATCTGATGGGAGAAAAGCCCGGCATTACCTTCAGATGCATAATAATATAAATTTGGTGTTTGGGTAATTGTACACATTAAAAAATAAATGATCTGACATTGTATATGTATATCCAGTATATTGTGGTTTCACATGTGTAATTTGTACCTTACTACTAAGCACTATTACATTTGCATTCCATGTTGATTTATCTCATTTTTGATACATGATTTCACACATAACAGTTACTATATTTCTTTCAGCAGTAAGAATGAGCAAAGTTAAAGTAACCCTTTCACCACAGGGTCAGAAAAAAAAGCAAATAACATTACCTGCAGAAAGAAGGGACTCTATACTTACCTTTCTGGTGGCCCATGTCTTGCAATGCCACCATAATGCTGTTCCAAGCAACTGCAAGTTTTTAACAATTTTGGAAGTGTGAATTACTACTACCCCATCACACGCAGGGGTTTCTGACTGGTTCCTCCCTACAGGACATAGGAGCCAAATGTGCCTTCCACTGGGTGTAATGGAGGAAGACAGGTATTTGACTCATTCTGCCATTCGAATAATTGTGGTGGCTGGCGGGCAGCATGGAGAGTTTCAAGAGATATTAAGTATAGAGCTTCTTCTTTTTGCAGGTATTGCTATAGGTTTGTCTGACCCAGTTTCATTTCTAAAAATTCAGTGAAACTTAGGAGATTTCTGCAAAATTTGCATAATGCATCAGAGTTAATAATGAAAGATTATGAATAATGTGGTTTTTAGAGGTTTTTAAGGAAATGTGCTTTAAACAGCTCCCGAGGCTTACAGGAAGCTCTTTTCAACCATAGTGGACCCCCTTATAAGCCCCTCTATAGCCTCAGTATTTTTTCACAGTACAGTAAAAACACAACACACAAATAATGCTTAAATATACACAAACAAAACACAAATAAAAGAACACTAACTGAAACAGACTACCCTGAAACATCATTTATGCATTCAGGCTCCATTCACACAGTAGTGGTTGTCTGCAGGTATTCGGAGCCGCTCTAAACAGAAAAAACAATGCACTTTAATGTGCATCATTCAGACACTTGCACTGGACGCGCGGTACAAAACCGCACGGCCCGCAAAATAGTACAAGCGCAATTTTTTGACGGATTCAGCACGTTTGCGGCTATATAATAGCCGTAAACTAGCGTAATCCACGTCGGTGAAAGGTTTTAGCATGTGCATTGCTGCGCGGGGAACGCAAACGCTGTACAGTATGTGAATGGAGCCTTATGGTTCCTTGAGTTTATTTTTGATAACTTTCACCCATTTTTCACCCAAGATTTGGGATAGATGTGTGGACCTAGGGTGAATAATCCATTAACGTTGTATGACTATGGGGTAAAAACACTGATAAACAGACCCAAATCCATTCAAAAAGGATACCTTTATAGGGTTCAGATAGTTTTATACTGAACAGGAAATATATTCTAGTAGTTGAAATGGAGTTAGCAGTCTTTCCCACTAGCAATATTGTACTAGCAATAACAGCTACATTTTCTGAAGATTAAATATCATCCGCGGAAAGCTCTAAAATGTATGTGCTAATTTCCTTTGTATAATATCGCTTCCAAAGGACGGTCACCTTTTTTTTTTGTGGTACTACTGCAAAAAAGATCACACAATCTTTTTATTATACAGAAAAATCATACAATATGGGAAACACACAGAACTGAATATACTAT
>NW_017306460.1:463236-564823 GCF_000935625.1 Nanorana parkeri
ATATATATATCAGTATACCTGCATAACTCCAGTGCAGCCATGGCAATACAAAAAACATTAAATCCTTTTACTTCCACATCACAACTCTCTATTTTACAAGCCGCCTGTCTATATAACAGTATATATATAGAAATGGAGATGGGAGGAAATTCACTATTGCCTCATGTGACAAAACAGTGCAAAACTTCTAGGAGGGGCAAACGTTTACAGTTCACTTCCTGTGCAGCTAAAGAATGGTACTATTATTGTACAGATTAATAAAGCCACTAGGAACATATAGAGAGTTCATGTAGTTAGTCTAAGGCTAATAAAGTCACCCTTCCATAGGAGCCCAGGGACCACTTGACGCAGGCAGGTACAAACATCTTCTCAATACGCATTTCAGGGTTCCATGCTTCAATGTTCTACACCTGGTTGTAGACACATACCCCCACCTAATATAATATAATTTATGGTGCCTGAAAAACCTTTGAGAAGCCAAGGCATTGCTGCACAGAAGGTGAGGCATATGACAACTTTCTGGACTTGGAATTTACATAAAAATTTGTGGAGGATCCTAAGGTGTCCTGGAACCCTTTTTTGAGGAGCTAGTTGTATCAGCTAGCATTTGATAATCCCTGGGCTGCTACTCAAAGGTACGTTTATCAGCCTTTGACCAAATAAAGGTCTGTCCGTGATAACATTGTGGACCCAGAAGCCACACTTTATTGTACAATCAAAGAATGGAAAACAAATGGATTTTCTATAACTGTAAATTATACTTTATTGTGACCAGCAAAGCAATTTAGTAAAATCCAGCATCATTAGGGTTAACCAGCACTGAGCTTTCTCAACACCCCCAAGTAATAATAATACTATTAATATTACATGAAAGCAGTTGCATAACCTTTTAAGATGGAAGCAGAAAAGATGGCTCTAGTGTTATTTGAAATGGTAAATTTGTAAATTCCTTTTCCCTGATAATCGTACAAAGATATGAAAGGAGGTCAGTAGAGGCTTCCAGGGAGATAATAAATGTGTTTTATTGCAGATCACTAGCCTTTCTCCTACCATCGGCAAGAAAACAAGTTTCTCCTTCTCAAGTTTTGTGTTATCAACCTGAAGAGAAAGTTCAGAGCAAAGCTAAGCTGCTTACAGAATGCAGGCGTGCACATACCCATACAGGTACTTATGTACTGTGATCAACCATAGAGAAAGCAGCACCAAGACAAGGTTACAATGCATCATGTTACTATATTATATAATTTGACTGTCCAACTGGCAGGCAACGGGACCTTCTTTTGCAGCCGCGTGGACACCACTGTTATAGATGTTACCCAAACATGGAAAGATCAGGCTATGTCCATCTTTAATGTGTCACAAACTCAGACATCTCAAACTAAGCTTATGAATGAACTAATACAAAAGCAGAGGTTGTGGCAGTGAAAGCTACAGAAGAATCAGTAGACTTTAAAATATAGGCACCACAAATTAAATGCAAGTCTTGACTTTTTAGCCCCACTACCTTCCTCCTCCTTATTGGTCAGTGAGGACATCCATTACATCAAACGTCCAATAGACAACATTTTTATTATCAACCACATTACAATATACTGTATATCATATAGGAATATAAATATCTAATAGTAGGCGCAGGACAGTGGCTTAGTAGGTAGCACTTCTGCCTTGTAGCAATGGGGTCATTGTTTACATCCTGGCCAGGGTTTCCTCTGGGTACTCCAGTTTCCACTCACACTCCAAAGCGCCTAACAGCATGGTAGGTTAATAGGCCCTAGAATATGTGTATGCACATATGCAAAAAAATATAGCAGACCCTGGTAACATTTTGTTGAAAGATAATGCAGCCCTGTAATGAATTCCATGCATGGAGCCACAGAAAAGGTTCCAAGGTTAAACATGCATCCAAGAGCGCAATGCAGCCATATTAGTACGGATGGGATACCTAATAGTATAATAATAAAATAGTATAATATTGTGGCATTTATGATTACTATATTATTGTTACAACTTGTGTCTTTTGTAGTTATACTATAATGTACACGCATGTATGTTTTATAAAAAAAGATAATCCTTCTATAAACCTCATACTGTATTGCAATATAATCTTTTAATATATAAGAAAAAACTCATATTGTCATCCTATTTATATGTCCATTCAGAATTTGGCCCATTATTATATATATCTATAGATATGTGATTATAAATCGTCTATGTGTTTTAGATTATGGATATATTTCATACTTTAATTTCAACTAAATATTATTTTTATTTTCACATCAACTGTATATCACTTTTTTATTATTTATAAAATGTTTATATTTGTTTTAGCCCTGGTGAAGTTGGCCGTTTTGAGCCTGCAAAGCACAGCTGCTACCGTTATGAACTGTAATAGACTATTGCATTTAAGAAAGATTCTTTTGACTCCTTCTCAATCTTGTCACGTGGCACTCCTATTTTCCTTTAAAATTCCAATAAAAAAGCTTGACGGGTGAGAGGAGGCGGGGTCATGCTAGCTTTTTACAGAAAAAGTCCAAAATTGCATATTTTTGCCTTCTGTCTCAATTTGACTATCTCAGTTTACTTTAGTTTAACAGATATGGTACTTGCTGATATCATTCCTTTTACATTAGTCTTCTCTTAATGTTTAAGCAGCCAAACTGGCCTCATAAAGTGAAATCAGAGATCCTAAAGTGCCTGTAATTACCTTTGGGCAAGGTCTTTAAAACCCCAGAAGCCCCAAGAACCAGTCTCTGATATTCAAGTCTTCGATTCTCCCAAGCGAGTTGAGAGTGAACCCACCTTTTCTACATCTCCCTACCAGTTCTTTATGTCCTATAGAAAGGGGGAGGAGGAGGTGGACCAACCCGGTTTAGTTGGCCATGATGACCGGTGTAGCATCAAAGTCCAAAAAGCCAAAATATAATACACTCTGCTCTTTAAATTCATAAAATATAGTGTTTTATATAGAATATAGCAGTAGAAGAGTATGTAAAGTCTACTCAGTAAATAAGCATGTATTACAATCCTGTGACAAATTAACACAATTAATGACCATGACCTCCAGTATTGACCATTAAACCCAGCAATATAAACTATTGGTTTGAAGCAAACACCCATGTTATTTCTTGTCTTTTACAGTCCATCAACATTCACTCAGAGTCAGTCAGTATCACCAGTACAAAATTATTAGAATTGTCCTAGGATGACAATGCTGCTTTTCCAAAGATACAGTATGGCAAATGAGCCTCGGGGAGGAGGTGTGTTACTGCCAGGTGAAAATAAAGGGAAACAATCCTGAAAAAAGAAAAGTAATGCAGCCACCACATCTAAGTAAGGACTAGTAAGTTTCAACATATCAAAATGTGTTTCTTGGGTTTGGATATTCTTTACGGCACAAAGGACAACAGATAATTTGCATGGTGTGCAACTATATTTACAGATAAGCTCGCCAAATACTTTTGGATTTTTTGGATTTTCACTACATGTTTGGGCTGAATTTTTACAATCAGCCTACAAGTACGCTGGCTGTAGACTTATGACAGCCGTGGGAAGTTTAACAAGATTAAAGTCTATTCTTATGTAGCAGTCAGCCTATTAGAGTGTACAGCTCATTCTGATTGTATGACCAATTACTTGAGGAGCAATGGGTGTGATAATAGAATGCACTGCATGAAACTGATCAGCAATAAAATATGTGTTTCATTTTATCCTGTTCATTGCAAAGTTTATCAAGTTACACTGTAAACATTCTTATAAAGCCCTGTATATATATATATATACATACACACACACACACATATATATATAATTGCCCTCACAAAATGCCAATTTCATTGTTGAAAGCCTCATGAAACATTCATTTTAAAAGCTGTTTTTCTCTTGGTATTGTGTTATAACAAAAAAAAACAAAAAAATACAACAAATACATGGAAGACTTAGAATGAGACTCCTGTCCAGAAGAACATAACTTTACCATTTTTCTGGAAGCTGCAATTGCAGAGTTATTTATCACTGCCACCTACAGGTGAAAACAAGCACTGCAACAGACACTTTGCATGGTAAGCGCCTATCTTTCCTGATGATCTCATCATATACTTTTACTCTCATTCCACAAAACTAAAAACATATAAATAGGCTGCTATGGTCATTTTCACTACATATTTGGGCTGACTTTTTATAATCAGCCTAAGCTATGACTATATGGGTATCTTTATGCTGGCTATAGACCATATGACAGCTGTGTGAAGGTTAACAAGATTAAAGCATATTCAAACACAGCTAGCAGTCAGTCTATTAGAGTGTACAGCTCATTCTCATTGCATGACCAATTACTTGAGGAACAATGGGTGTGATAATAGAATGCGCTGCATGAAACTGATCAGCAATAAAATACGTGTTTCATTTTATCCTGTTCATTGCAAAGTTTATCAAGTTACACTGTAAACATTCTTATAAAGTTATAAAGTCTCTCTCCATGACCAACCTAAGGGACTAATACAGAAGTAAAAAAAAAAGGTAGGTTTGCCAAGATAGATTTTCTTTTAAACATAAATATTGCTCAAGTTTGTAATGTTTATTTTTCCACATATAATGGGCATTTAAAACCTTATTTTCTCCTAGATCTCATCACGAGCTCTATTAGCTGTTTTTCTCTTCCTTCCCTGGCATGTTCTTGATCTTGTTTTATAACAGTAGACTGCAACACATACAAATACGTGAAACACTCAGGATGAGAACCCTGTCCAGAAGAACATCCTTTTACACTTTGTAAAGAATACCCAATCACTAACAAGGAAAATTAATAAAGTATTTTTGCTTGCACATGATTGGCTGATAGAAGTCACCTCATTCACTAAGCTAAGGAGGGAATCCTTTGCAAAGTGAACAGCCTATTTGTCTAGTAAATCAATGCCACAGTATTTAAAGCCCATTTCCGGCCAAATCAAAAAGCTACCCTTGCAGTGGGGCTACCTCTGCACTGCAAGGGATACGTGCTTGTTTCTGTCTATGGAACTGGAGTAAAGCTGTTTTACTTACCTGGACCCCAAACCCCAGCCGGCAGTGCTGTCCTCTTTTCCCCCTCCGCTCCGACTACAGGTCTATGGAACTTGATTACATCAGCAGTTCTTAGAATGCCAGAGCGTGGGGGAGAAGAGGCTGCGGGGACCAGTCTAGCAGGATAGATGGGTCCGACAGGAGTGGGTATCAGGTAAAAGTGCTTCACTTCAGTCCCCTAGACAAAAACAAGCACTTAACTTTTGCAATGCAGGGGTAGCCCCACTGCAAGGGAATTTTTTTGGGTTTACCCAGAGATGGGCTTTATACCACTGAATCACCGGGACAGGTACACCTAACATGTTCAGAACAAGAGCTCGACCTCCACGGTTCAGTCTAGACAGGTTTGCTTTCATTCCAGTTCAGACTGCAGGTGGCTTGGACCCTTGTATCACAGAGGGGACAGAAGCAGTGCTGCTATCATTTTGAAACAACTAGAAGTATTGAGCATCCACATTACATATATAACAATATACATACTTATTATTATGTAATACTGAGCACTTACTTGTACACATTGCCTCTGGTGGGTCAAAATCCGCCCGATAGTAGCCATTGCGGCAGATACAGATGGGAGAGGCCTCCGCCGTAGAGCGACTGTTCGCAGGACATGGAGCACAAATCCCCAATCCCTGGTTGGCTTTAAACATGCCAGCTGGGCAGGCTGGGGAGAAGCACACAATATAAAACATGTATTAATTTATGTATTCATCTCACTGCTTCAGAGCTGCTAAAATAAAGGAATCATTGCCTTATAACATTTCGACAGACAAGGAGGAAGTCAGCAACTGCACAACTGTATTTGACATTCATCAATAATGGCCATTTCCAGACCAAAAGCCTGAAGGTCAAAAAAAGTCAGACTGTTGTGTCTGAACATGTGTAGGCAGTCAGTCAGCCGGCTTCTTCCATTCAATGACAGTATCAGAATCAAGGCAGGTGCGTCTGACAGACTGAGCTCATGATATGTTTACTTGTGTCCCTATTGATTTCTACTCCGCTGGTTGTGTCAACACTAGAACATGTACAGCAAGTTAACACTACTTAGTAAATAAGCCTTCTAATGCAAATAACATACCTGTACTGTCTGCAACCCCTTAGATGGCTCTTCTCCCCTGTCTTCTCTGTATTTTTCATGTGACAAAAATAAGATATTTTCTTTACAATTTCTAAAATGTCACGGCTAAGGACCCCCTGTATTTCCCTACACCTACACAAAGCCTACCCTTGGCAAATCCCAGCTGGAGTCTGATTGGTGGCTTCGGGGTAATAAAACAGTTAGTAATATGGAATTTTTAATCTATAAGGGCACACATTAAGTTTTATTGCTCAAAGTGGCTAACAAAATACCTTGTGCTGCCTAAAGCATGCAGATTATTACATTAATTTTCATATATTGCGTTAGATGAAAGGAAGGTAGAATTTGATTGGTTGCTATGGGAACAAGAACAGTTCTTTCAGACACTTTGATAATGTGGCTGTATTTAAATTTGGTTCATCAAGTGGCAGAGCTGCCATGGGCAAAGGAGGTGACCCACGACAGACCCCGAGCATAAAAGATACCCAAGCTGGATTCTCCATCTATTCCACTGAGAGTTGAGGAATGGAGACTTCTCTACTCTATTACTAGAGGCCATTTTATTGAGTCTAGGTTGTTAAGTCTTTATATGCTCAGTTAACCCATGACTAGTATTTGAAATATCAACAGCTTCTCATAATCTTTATTACTCAGGCAGCAAGGTCTTTGCTGCTGTGTTCCAAGCTCCACCCACATGCCCCAAGCGTTCTTCCTGTTGGATTTTTTATTTGTGTGCATCAAAGCAGAAGTAAAATAGAAAACAAAATTGCTAGGCGGTAGGGATTTTGTCCTTTTGCAGGACTTACATCATCATCTTCTGCTATTCAATAGCGGAAGTGGATGCCTGAGAACCCGGAAGTGGTGGCAGTGGAGATGATGGCGGCAGTGTACAGAAGTTTCAACACACAGTGTTAGAGAAGGGCAGGTAAGGTAAGGGTGCCATAATATGCAAGTATGCTCTGCACACGTATATATTATGGCAAAAGCCATAACCCACCCAGCACATAGAAATGTACTACCCTTTTAAGGAGAAAACAGCAGGAAGAGAGGCCACCAGAAGAGTAAAACTTGGTAAGGGGGTAAGCAAAGCCAGGAAATCTGTTAAGGACATCTTGTTGCAAGACACCATGAGAGATATAAGAGGCCACTTGTTTATTTAGAGCTCATTCTAATGGGTGTGAATGGCCACACACCAGGAGTAAACAAACTTTGGCCCTCCAGCTGTGATGAAACTTCAAACCCCATCATGCATCTGTCTCTAGAAGACATGCCTGTGGCTTTCAGAATCTTGCAATGCTTAATGGGCTTTGTATTTTCACCACAGTGGTAGGGTCGAAGTTTGGCTACTCCTGCTTTACACCATAAAACTCAGCCAATACTGCTGTGTCCAGGAGTGAGAGTGGCCTGTACAAACCAATGACAATCTGAATTTACCTGCGCATCTGTTTCCATCCGTACAGGGACATATGAGGGGACATAGATGAAGACAATTTGCGTCCAGGGTGGCTCATCCGCCCGGTATGGATGTAACATTTTTGGAATACAGTTACAGAGGAAAACAATGCTGGTACAGAGGCATGCTGTATAAACCTTACATAGCACACTTGTTGCTCACACAAAGGAAGCCATCTTGGCAACCACCCCAGGGTTCATAATAAATATGTGCTTGAAGCTATGGCCAATTGGAAGGTTGTACTCTACTAAGCAGAAGGTCAGGATGCAAAATGCCTGCAACCACTGTGCGTATAAGATTATACATTCCTATGTACTACATACAAGGAACATAGGCATAATGATCATACAGAAGTCTATTTTCTCAGCCTTGACATCATGTTCTTGCCATTTAAACAGCATTTTGTCTTCGACCCTGATGAAAGGCAAAAAAAAGAAAAAAATCCTCCCAGCAGCAGTCACTCTCGACGCTGCAATCAATTTCTCCTCATCATGTGCTAATATCTAGAAAGGAGCGGTGAGTGACAGGTTAAAGGGCTTCAATAAAGATTAGAAAGACCATATCTCCAAAAGGAAATTGCTTGAAAAA
Organism: Nanorana parkeri; assembly: GCF_000935625.1. NCBI lineage: Eukaryota > Metazoa > Chordata > Amphibia > Anura > Dicroglossidae > Nanorana > Nanorana parkeri. The sequence goes on from NW_017306460.1 coordinate 471,411, forward strand.
GTGGTTATTCCACCAGCTTCTATTAATTTCCTTTCCCTGGTTACCTCAAGGAGACTCATATCCTGACACAGAGGAGATGGCGAGTGCAGCCTCTCTGTCTTATCCCAATCAGAGACACAAAAACACTCAGCACTTAACCCCATCCAGGTAGCTCATATCTCTGCAATCAGCTGAGCTCTCTGTGCAAGGACATTAGGGGGTCACGCTTAGCTACGTCTACCAGAGATGCATTAAACCTAACACTTGCTGCAATCTTCCCTTACAGGCTTTTGCTGCAGCCGGTAGATTTAAAGAAACACCTCCATTAGGTTAAAAGCATAAATAATTCCAGCATAGGAATGTACGTTTCCATAACCATCTCCGCTGCAACCAGTCTTTGCATGGGTAGAATCTTCAGCATCCAACACTACTGGGTGTGTGGGATTCCTTTGTCCTCCTGCTACTCACTGTGGCACCCCATACCAGCTGCTACATTACTAGTGTGTCCCACCAGCTCTGAAGAAACACACACTAGTTGCATAGTAGATGGGGCAAAGACAGCAGGATGAAGATGCAGACATCTGACACACCCAGAAGTTTTAGATTCCTAAGATTTTATTGGTGCTTCTAGCTCTGCGAGTAAGTAAACGAGCGATGACTGGTTGCAATGGAGGCAAGAATGGTAAGAATTATGACTGCCGTTAGCTATGCTATATGTGTTTATACTTCTAAGGGGAAGTATTAGTAAAATATACTCTTCCCAATACTTAGAGCCAGCGTGGAAAACTGTCGCTGTCTGATGGCTCTATAACCAAGAGCTGCACGATCATGTAACCGCTGATCGCTCAACTGAAGGTCTCCTCCCTGCAGGCAGCAGTCACGGCTCCCTGCAGGGATTCCCCCATCCCCTCTCTGTTCCTCTAGTGCTCATTGGAGGGACTGACAGGGGAGGGAGCGGGCAAAGCTGGCTCTGGCTATAGAGAGGTAGAACCAGCTGTCAATCAAGCAGTCAGGTGGATCCCCACAATATTGTTGGGATCATACAGCTGCTGTGTGGCTCTGCACTGTCAGCAGATAGCGGCCAGTAGCCTGCTAAATGCTGACTTTGGGTCACAGAGTACATTAATCAACACTTAACATTTACAGAGTTGGGACACCAGACACCTTTCTTGAGGCCTTTCTATTAAGATCAGTAGAAGGCAAACTAGGCTATATTTGCACTATACACCAAAGACAGGATGTAAAGGAAATATGTGCATGGCTCCACCCACGTCTTGAAATGAGGAATAATCGTCTTGGGAAATGAAATTAAATGAGACATGTATTCTCTTCTAGTCAAATATTGCTAGGCTATTGTATTAGGCTATCTCTTCTATGTCATTAATCTTAATGTATTGTTTAAGGCTATTTTCTCTTCTGGTCTTGTGTTCTTAGGCTAATTGCTATTCTGGTTCAGTGTTCTTAGGCTATAGTTTTATGCTAAATTCTCTTCTGGTCCAGTGTTCCTAGACTATTGTTTTAGGATAATTTCTCTTCAGGTTATATGTTCCTAGGATACTAGGATTCCTAGGATAAGAGACAATTTAAATATTAGAAAATGACATAGTTACATAGTATTTGAGGTTGAAAAAAAGACACAGGTCCATCAAGTTCAACCTTTGTGTGTCTGTGTGTGAGTTGTGCGTGTGTGTGTGTATAAGAGACCCTGTGTGGTCTAGTATTTAAGAGTACCTGTACCCCTATATGTTACGGTCTCTTAGGACTGTATCTAATTGGTTTTTACACTTCACATATATTAAAAACATTTGCAAAGGTATTATTCATGACTTTTTCACAAATACTGAAATATTCGTACAGCAACATTCTCAATACCAAACCCCCTAGGGTCTTTATTGCTTCATCTCATGACTTAACAGCAGAATTGAGAAGTGCACAGGCTGCAGAGGAGTGAGCAAGCAGCCCTTATCTAACATACAACTCTTTTTTTTTAAAAAAAAACATTAAAATAATAAGATTAAAAAAAGAAAACTAAAGAAATATAAAAAAAAAAAAAGTTTCATTCATTCATTTAATGCAGTACAATGATATTTTTGCAAAACTAAACTGGCTGTATTCCCTATAGTGGCAGAGAGCTCAGAGAATGCTTGTTTTTAGATTTCACATGACATTTGTAAAGATAATTGTATAAAAACACCACACTGATAATAGAAAAAGAAAACAGCTGAAGTGAAAGAAAATAAATAATAAATAGGAGCAGAATAAAGAGTCTAATTAGCTGTACGTAGACTCATATTTACACTGAATGCTACTTCATTATGGATGCGAGGCTGTAACTTGATAAAGCAATGGTCCTGCCGTACACTCACACAAACACGCTCACAATTAGGGGCCATCAACTCATAATCGCTATAATAGAGATGACTGTAGAAATGAGTGAATGGCAAATAAAAGGTGATTAGTGGAAAGGGGGATTGTGAATGGAGATGGTGAAGGAATTAGAAAAGCTATTAACGAGGTGATGAAAAATGTTTAAGTATGTCACAGTGAGTGACCAAGAACTAAAAACATGAAACTTTTTACATTGGAAATAGATTATAAACTCTTTAACACAAGGAACTTCTTATGTGCTATTAATTGTATAAGGGGATTTATATGTGGTGTAAAAGTAACGGGCAATATTCTATTGAGCTATTGTGTAATTAAACGTTTTCCAGGCAGCTGACTATGGCTGAATAATAACTGTAAAACAATTCCTGTGGATCTTAAAGCATAACTACTAAACCCTCCCAATAAAACCTATGTATCTTCAGGGTATTATCCAATAAAAAAAATTCTGCTGTCTCTTTTTTTAAATTAAAGCCCAGCTTTGGTTAAAAATGTATCCCCAATACTTCCCACACCCCCATACCCATTTACACATTTAAAAAAAAAAACCTAAACCTCTTAAATACTTACCAAAGTCTGCTGTCACATGATCATCCAAAACGCCCTTTCTGGAGGTGGAGACGGGTGATCCATTGCAGTCCTGTCATGCCAATTTTCTTGTTGCCACCCCTCGTTGTGCCTGGTAGAACTCTTTACGATCCTGTGAGGACCCAAACAATGGACATCTTTGTCAGCCAATGGGAAGGTCTACTTCATTAGAGACTGACATGGGCACTAGAAAAAGGCCCCTTCCACACTGCTATTCAAAAGAAAAAAGGCTCAGGGCCTGGCGTGTCAGATTGGGCTGGGGCCTGGCATGTCAGATTAGGCAGATGGAGTGTAATGGGTTCGTTATTTCCCCGACTAGAGCTGAACTTTACATTTGTCCAGAAACTCACAATTTGTCCAAGACTACTTTAATTTTGTCCAGAAACTCACATTTTGATCCTTTGAAATTGACAGTGCCATGCTGTTCTTCCAGTTTGGTCTTAGCTGCATGTTCAATAGTGGTGGTATAAGGAGCAGGTACAGGATTACAGGTTCCTTGCTTTGTCGCTATCTGTCAAAGGGTGAGTGGGTGGTGCAGAGGGATAAAGCCTGTCCTTTGCACTCCTCACAACCAAGCTAAACATGCTGATTTTCTGTCCGTTGACACGTCATCTTGTAGTACACACATGATCATGCACTTAAAGGGTGTCAATGCTGCTCTTGTTTAGAAAGCAGCACAGGTAGGGTTGCCACGCTTCTAGTTACAGTCTTTACTGCACGAAGTTGCAGTAGAGACTGTAAATAGTAGGTCCAACAGTTTGAAAGCAATACAGTTGTTTTGAAAAAAAAGCAAAAATGTTACATGCAATGGAGTCAGTGCAAGATAAGGAAACTTTTCCAGTGACAACTTTATTAGAGTTGATTTCCTTCACTTTGGAGAGATTTCCATTCACTTCCTGTTGTGTCTACAGAACTAAACAGTAGTATTTATATTATTAGAAATATCACAAATGGGACACAGTTGGCAAAAAGAAAAAAAATCTAATAGGGGGTTTAAAGCAGATCTACATCCTTCCATCCTTTACGACCAGGGAAGGTGCCATCTTAGCCTGTATTTGGATTGCAGTTCCCATTTGGCTGCACATGTGACCAGCTATGACGCCATTTGAAGTCTTGAACATTCGGATGAGAGCTGAAATAAGCACACTGATAATCTTGACATTGGAATGCCTTGAAAGCAACTTTTTGGGAAGACAATAAATTGGTGTGCAAAGTTCTTTGACCATTAACTAAAATAGAAAAATGTTTTGGATTTGGATACACTGTAAGAGAAAATGTGCTTGCCAGTGTGTCCATGACAGAGGCATTTACCATATTTTATCATTTTATTGCTACAGAAATACATCATTAATGTGTCTATGTCCTACCTGACTAACGTCCAGCATCATATCTACAGCCTGAAAATGCAGAACTACAATGTATAGAGTTTATAATCAGATGGGCTGTAGTAGTAAAAGTTCAGAAATGGCTTTAAAGAGACCCTGCCACCAACTAAAAAAAAAAAAAATGCATAGCAACTTAGAAAAATGCTGCTAAAAGCAGATTTTTTTTCCTTTCCATAAAATTATTTTTTTATTCACTTGAAAAGTCCCTTTGAACTTGTTAAAAAATTACTAGTCAATTTCCTAACGCAGCCGCCTCCTTGCACCGAATAACCCTCTCCTTTACTGGGATTGTCTAATTACTCTCTGTGCTGATCCAGCTACTACTCCACAACCCCCCCCCCCTCTTACCTCCCTATATAACTTTGTAACTGGTGGGAGAGAAAAGAAGGGCGATACTATAAAGTGTCCTTTGAGTGACAGCTCTTGAGTCTGTCTGGGGCTGTTGACATCACTTCAAAGATGGCAGCACCCAACAGCAGTCTCAGGGCTTTTAGATGTCTACACAAGGGGGGCTTTTCCAGGTGCATAAAATATGTAAAATCCACATATAATCTTATGGATGGATTTTTGTTAAAATGAATGGTCTTGTGACAGGGTCTCTTTATATCATTATATATTTGCGTGTAAACTGGGAAGTAACCACAGGTGTTGCAAAGAGTGCAAACATATTAATATTCAAACCTCATCTTGCTGTGTATACAAATCTATTTACTTAACACGTAAATGCGATCAATATCCTTTCCACAGATTACCAAGTGACTGCAACCACATAGAAAAAGTGCTGTCAGCCAAAGAACAAACAGCTTCCCATCCAATTCTCCAACAACACAACTGCGGTTTTCACTCACTGCAAGCATTCTTGTACAATCTATAAAGCAGCTTTGACATTGCATACTTGGAACATTTGTTTCTACATTATTTCATTGTTATTCTGTGTAGGTAATCATGATTCAATAATCCAACCCTTTCCAACTAACTACCAACACTCAATGCATATGAAATATTAACTGCTTTGTACGTGCTTGGCCCATATAAAAGACACAAAGCAAAACCTCATTGTATTAACAATAGGTGTCATCCATAGTACTGGAATTTGAAAAACATTTGAAAACACGTGATGATTCTATCTGCAATTCAATATATCTCAATTGAAACTGTCTTCACGGAATATTTATTTGCTTTTGCACCAGCTAGCCACATCTATCTATCTATCTATCTATCTATCTATCTATCTATCTATCTATCTATCTATCTATCGAGAAAGGTAGCAGAGGTGGTAATCCCAGAGACTTGGCAGAACAGGGCCCTAGGCATGTAAACACATTTGCCCACCCTTCATGCCTTGGGTTGACAAACTGCCCAATTTGAACTGCCAGCTTTGACCAGTTGCCTCATCCCCCCCGGTTCATTGCAGAAGCATGAAGGTTTTAGCTGGCCCCCATGGATGTCCAGTTCCTATGTAGGCTGCTTTGTTGATGATCTGGCTCTGGGTAAGCCTGATCTCTGACTTTAAATAGACGTGTGTTTCAACACTAAGAAAGCTACACTGGCAAGTGCCCTAATCTTTTACTCTGTGGACTGTCCAGAAAACGTGAAAGTGACAAGAGTCGGGACAAACTATAACCCTTCCCATTGTCACTTTTGCTGGACAGCTTGGTCTGCCTGTATACGTAGAGAAAAAAAATAAAGAAATATAAAAGGAATATGTAAGAATTCAGATACTGACCCCATCATTACCTGTACTAACTGCATACGGTTACCAGAATATAACATTTTTTTTGACATAGTGGTCCTTTAAAGCCCAGCTCCAGGGAAATTAAGTTTTTCCTTCCAGTGGGGCTTTCCCTGCACTGCAAGGGTTAACTGTTCATTTATGCCTTGGGGGCAGAAAAATGCTTTTTTTTTTTTTACTTACCTGATCCCCGCTCCTGTTGGCTCCATCCAGGCTGCTAGACCGATCTCTGCAGCCTCTTTTCCGCTTCAGACCACTGGCATCATGAAGTACAATGTAGTCTCCACAGCCCTGCATTGTAAGTGAGCACACCAAGGGACAGTTCACAGCCGGACAGCCAGGTGAGCAGAGATCAGGTAAGTAAAACAGCTTTTCCTCTCCCAAGGCATGAGCAAGCAGTTAACCAGCTCCACTGCAAGGGAAAACTTTTCTTTTCCCTGGAGTTGGGCTTTAAGTGACAACTAAAATATAAAAGAATATAAAATAAGAATATCTAAGATTTTATATTTGGACCCATTATTGCTTGTACTAACCACATCAGAGTATAACATTTTTTGAGATAGTGGTCCTTCAAGTGACATATAAGAAGGAACATCGTGGCATCTTCAATATACGTAATAAGGACAATGTTCTCTTGGTAGATCTTGATGTGTGATGGGGCATACTGATGTGGTTTAAGCAGAAGGGAGAATAAGAATATCTTGCTCTGGGATCCAGGAACAATGTAAAATATGCATTGTACACATTAGTATATGCTACTCATATGCCGGCTTAAAAGACCTTCAACAGCGCAATGTGCAGAGTCAAGTGATTTCTGTAAACTCCCAAGCACACTTTTATATGCCAGTGTGATACCTGCATGCCCTTTATCTACTTAGTTCTCCAACAGCTCCTGTAACTCTATCAAACCCCAACAACACCCCACAGATCACTCTAACACACATGACTGAATAATGCTGTGAAAACACTTTTCTTGAAATAGGCATCAATGTCCCTGACACTGCTCTTCTATAGTCGGGAGACCTCATAGAATGTACACAGTCAGTGCAAGTAATCAATGAGATGATGAAGCACGTCGTCTTCACTGACATCTCGTTTCTGCCAAGTAATTCAAGTGTTGATTTCTTGACAATCTGCAGAGCTCTTCCCCTGTGACGATAACCTCTCCAGATCTTTTCTTATTGATCAAACCACATAGATGAAACGCTACGCCTCGCCTCATACACCCACCATTGGGAGAGAGAAGAACATCCAGACAACTTGCAGTTTGAAAGCAGCATTCTATGATGGGGAGAATGTATTGACTGCAAAACCTGTTACAGTAAAGACTAAGCCGCTTGCAAATACCACCGTGATAATATAACTTTATAACTCTAAGCCTGTAAAGATTTTTATATTATTGTTTTCAATTTCATCTAATCAGAGATGCGCAAAATATTTTACTGGTACATCTGTGGAAGTGTTAAAGAACTCTGCTCAGCGCCAATTGTACCTAAACTGGACACATAATATAATTCTAGTTTAATGATGGAAAATGGGAAAAACATTACCAGTTTATGTGACCCCATACCTCCGATAGTGGCCTGTTTTTTGCTACTCAGCTTGTTATAGCTTTTAGCATGGTTGTCCCAAAATACCCTGCATCCATAATGCAATCAGAACTCTACCTGATTTACTCTGTGGAAGCTGTGCTGTTTAGCAGCAGGATGCTGTGGAGGGGTGAGCATAGACACCATATTTTTCAGGGTTTTCAGAGATTTCAGCTACCATTTGTAAGGACAGGATTATATTGACTTAGCTCAATAGTCAAAGGTCCAGATCTCATAAAGTCTTTAAAGTCCTGCGATTTCACCTGAGCTAAGTTTGGGGTTGTGGCTTCAATTTTTACCAGATCAGCACAGAATCCATATGTTCTTCCCATTCTTGTACAGATTTCCTTTAGATGTTTCACTTATCTTCTACCACCACTACTAGGTTAACGGAAAAAGTATGCTGCTGCAAACAGACTTTCAGTGCTGGCTGCACTGTGATTAGGAGCCATGTAAATTTGTGAGCTCTGCATTGGAAAATAGGTTGTTTACATATACAAATCAATAAAATAAATAATAGCATTGTCCCTATTAGTCTGCTCAAAGATTTTAGAGAAAGGCGGCTGAGCTTAGAAATTAATTCTACTGAGGTTGAGGCCCCTGTTCACACCTGAGTGTTTTATTGCAAGCAGAAAAACACCTGTTGCTGGAAAAAGTACATGAGCTACTCTTTGGCATATTACAGCTCTTTTTGTTCCAATAGACTTCAATTGGAAACTTCCTGCGGCAAAACGTGCAACAAAATGCTCGAAACTCGTGTTTCCCATTAAAGTCTATGGGACCAAAAAGCACTGTTATCTGCAACAAAGCAGCTCATGTACTTTTTCCAGCGACAGAGGTTTTTCTGCTTGCGACAAAACGCTCAGGTGTGAACAGGGGCCATAGAAATTAATGGAATTTCTTGTCTTAACCATTTTGTCACGCTTACCTTTGATCGACAAAACACCTACGTGTGAACAGCTAAAGTAGACGAAGGTGACTTTTTATTACATTTCAAAGAAGGTAAATTGGGTAATTGAGTTTCACTGAGGGTAGAGAAAAGTCTATATACCTTTAATGTCTACGTATTTATGATTTTTTAAAATATATGTGTAGAAGCAGACTCCTGCTCTAAATGGCAGCAGCCTACAGATAAAGATAGTAATACTGAAGGTTACAGGACTGTCTGTATCCAGTTCTGTTTGCTCAGTGGGAATGCAAGTTATTCTATGGTGTTATTATAGAATTATGTTAATGCCATCGCTGAGCCTGGTAGAGTCTCAGCTAATGCACAGGGAAGGCGCTTGCCTACAAAATGGGAAAAGCCACTAGCTTGTTGACTGGGAACACGGCCAATTAGTGGCTCTGGAAAACACCCAACTGGGAAAGGATTCAAAGCACTGATGAAGGAGCCGCTCTTTCCAGGAAACTGAAGATGCACCCAACTGTGGCGTGAAGGTAAAAAAAAAGTGCTTGATGTGCTTGAATCGACAGAGCAAGCCTAACTCCTAATCATGTGTAAAATCACTGTGGTGCATAAATATTATATCTCAATCCCCAGGTGTCATGTAAACCATTGAATGCAGGCCACAGACTGTTTTAAAGAATTACATTTCATTGGTTTACTATATTCCCATCTGTCACTCAGCCCTAAATTGAAAGACGTTGGATAGTGGACAGAATTTTAGTACAGTTCATGTTACTGTAAGTTGTGACTTTTGAAGGCTGAAACATTGTACATTGTTAGCGAACACGTCTTCTATGAGAGCACCTGTTTCCGATAATTACTCATGTTGTTGCAAAAAAAGTAATCTCATAAAGAAATGAGCGTATACCTGTTTCCAATCCAATGTTACTGAAAGAAAGTGATCTTGTGAAGGAAAGTGAGAGTACCTGTTTTCTATCATAGATATCATGTTACTGAAAGAGAGTGATTGTGTGAAGAAAAGTGAGATTACCTGTTTTCTATCCTAGTTATCCAAGTTACTGCAAGAAAGTGATCTCATGAAGGTAAGTTAGAGTACCTGTTTCCTATCATAGTTACCCATGTTACTGTAAGAAAGTGCTCTCATAAAGGAAATTGAGAGTACCTGTTTGCTATCATAGTTACCCATGTTACTGTAAGAAAGTGCTCTCATAAAGGAAATTGAGAGTACCTGTTTGCTATCATAGTTACCCATGTTACTGTAAGAAAGTGCTCTCATAAAGGAAATTGAGAGTACCTGTTTGCTATCATAGTTACTGTAAGAAAGTGATCTAAAAAAGGAATATGAAATTGAGTGACCATACATACTATTTGCTTTTGCATTCATTTATTGTTTACTCAGTTCAGGTTCTAAACAGGAAGACTGTCTTGTCGGCTTGGAAGCATGGCCATTTACTTGGAAATCAAGACAGACCACTGTTGATTAATAAAAAAATGGATGGAAAAAAGTCTGCATGTAATCCATACCGACCAATCAGCTTCCAACAGTGCTTTCTATAGTGTAGATTAAAAAATGGAAAATAAAACAGTTGGTTGCTACTGACTGATAAGACACATTTCTTTCAATGCATAGTCCCCCTTTTGGGAAAGAAATTACAAATGCACACACACAAATGAAAGAAAAAAACATGCATTTATTATTATTTTTTTTTTGCCTGCAAAGCATTGCAACCGCAATCAGTGGATTGAATTTGCAAAGCTCAGGCTCCCGCACACTGTTCTTCCAGACCGAAGTCTGTACGGAGGTATGGACCTTCAGTTGTGGGGCTAGAGGAAGCAATCAGTGGACTGCAAGCGTGACATCACCACTTGTACTCCATTGAGAACTATGAGTCCCTGTGCCATGGTAGTCTCAAACTCACAGATCCCTGTAAATAGCTATGTGAATGAATAGCAGAGCTTAAAGAAGAACTTCAGGGAAAAATATTAATAACCCAGTAACGCAGTGGGGCTGCCTCAGCACTGCAAGGGTTAATTGCTTGTTTGTGTCTAGGTTCAAAAAGAACAGTTACACTCACCCGATCCTCAGAGCTGGCCAACACAGAACTTCCTCCAGCCTATCTTTATTCCTGTAATAAAGACCGGTCACTGCTGCTCTCTCCTTGTGCAGGGTGACAGGTCTTGTCTCCGCCCTTCCTGTAGTTTTCTGCAGGCAGTCTGTAATGGGTGGAGCCTTCTGGTCCCTCCCACAGCTCCGTTCTCTGCACAGGCTATGTGCAGCACACTGATGATGTTTCTGGTACTTTTACAAGTTAATAGTATATATGCCTCTGAGCGCAAAGATTGCCATCAACACAATTCACCTGCTGCTTTGGTGATCATGCTTTACACTATCTCGAGGGGCTGCTCATTCGAAAGGCTCTGGGGTTGCATCAATTGCATGAAAAACAGAACAGACAGAGCGCCGCCTCCATGTGTAAAATAATTTAATAAAATAAATTAAATTAAATTAAAATAATTTAATTTAATAAACCATTAAAAATGAGAGTATATGTACTCACAAACACAAGTTGTATTGCATTCATCAAACGCCAGGATGCCAACACATTAGGTTTCTGAGGAAGGGGTGTGCCCCTGAAACACATCAATCTAGCATACTGTGGCTGGTGGAGGGTGAAGTGACCGGAGGCAGTTCTCGATTCAAGTCAGGGTGTTGATCTCCTAATGTGTTGGCGTCCTGGCGTTTGATGAATGTCCCCATAAAGAGGACCATGTGAGGGGTCTGGGCAGCCGGGGGGGGGGCTCTTACATGGGTATTAACTGTACCAGGGCAGCATGGCAGAGGTGACAGGGGAGGGGGTGGAGGAGGCCGCCGGACCCCAGCAGCAGGTAAGAAGTTGGGAGGAGGTACAGGAAAGGGACCCCGACGACCAGACCAGCCCACCATAGAGAGTCTCAGGTGGGCTCTGCAGGATCTATGGTGTGCTCTGCAGGGTCTCAGGTAAGTCCAGCACGCTACTGCAACATTAGAGACCGCTGGGTGGGTCCAGTGTGATCCGCACCCACGCCCCCCCGTCTTGGGAGTGGGGCCCAAGATAAAATCTTGCACCAGGGCCCTTTGGTTATTAGGTCCGCCACTGGTGTGATGGTAAAGCTCAAAGTTAATGTGTGTGTTTAACTTTAAGCTTGAATGACACTTGTGCAAGCTTTTGATGCTTGTACAGTAAACCCAAATGTCATCCAGATCATCTGACACCATTGCGGTATATTTATGCTTTTTTTACCATTTATTTTTTTTATTTCACTTTTTTTTTAGCATGGGTGGGCCTAGATTTGGTAATTAGAGACCTTATCCACACCCCACATGCAGCTGTGCAGCGACAGATCGCTCCTATCAGGGAGACGCTGGACAGAGCTGTAACATTCTGCCACTAGTGACACCACATCTCTTCCAATGTAAATACAATTTGGAAGCATTGTGTTTACAGCATTCCGCTACATGCTCTCCTATGGAGTGCTGTGTAGCAAGATCAGAAGCCCAGGAGCTGATTGTTTCAACTTCTGGACTTGGCGCTGAAGCTATCCCTGGAACTCTAGCTTTCACTGACAGCCAGTGGTTCCAGTACTAGAGCCAGTGGGGGACCTCAGAAGCCACTGAGAACTGCTTTCAAATGGCACTGGGGAAAAATTGCTTATATTCCTGAGCTGTTTTAAAATGCTGCACAAGTGGTTATAAGGTCAAACTGTCCAGCAGAAGTTTCAGTTATAGGGATTGGAACAAACCATTTAACCATACCTCCCAGCCTTTAGGTCTCGTTCACACCTAGGCGTATTGCATATGCGCGTCTGTCGCGCTTTTTTTACCGCGCTTCGCGGTAAAAAAAAGTCGTGCAACAAAAGCGCGTTTCCGAAGGCTACTTGGCTGTATCCCAAGGGAAACGCGCAACAAAACGGCCCACAGTAGTACATGTACCTTTTCAGGCGTGGGCCGTTTTGTAGCGCGTTAGGGAGGGGCGGAAATACGCCAAGGTGGGAACGAGACCATTGAATACAATGGGATTTATATTTTTGAGCGTTTTGTAGAGCGTTCGTCGAGCGTAGAACGCGCTACAAAACGTTCAGGTGTGAACGAGGGCTCAGAGATGAGAAAGAAGGACACCTACCAGCACATACTGTATATTTCTGAAATGGACGAGCCCTGCCATGCTTCCAGTTAAGCGGACCATTAGGAATTTACATACCAAAATTGATTGGATAAACCCAGAGCTGTTTTTCACCATTACTATTTCTTTATGATGACATTGTAAAAAAGCAAACAAGATAAGATGAAGCAAGAGATAAGATGAAGGTTTTATTGCAGAATAATAGTTTTGGTAGTTAAAATAGGACATTTTCATAGATATCTGTACATCAGACCAAAAAGAGGGACAGTCATAGAGGACAAAGGGACAGAGGGTATGATTTAACAGTGACAGGGGAGGCTTACAATGGTCAGCATTATGGCGTATGGTTTAACTCTTTTCCCAAAGGAAAAAAGTGTTGGCTAGAGTTGGTCTTTAATTTGTTTGTCTCTTACATAAAGTCCAATTAAAATGACATGTCTATCTAAGACTATCCTGTCTAATGCTGCTGTGCGAGTTCATTGCAGACGAGAGAGCGTTGTCACCCTGTTAAAGGAAATAGTTCTAATGGCAAGATCAACAGGTAAAAAAGCTACATTACAGAGGAACCCAAAGAACCAAAGACTGCTGTGGTAATGCTAGTGACAGACGCTATTATGTAGTTTTTTCTTTTTGACCATAGTTCCACTTTAATGTTCAGAAGATTCTGGTAGATCCAGACCACATTTTTAAAGCTTGGAGCTGTCAGAGACTGTGAGCAAGAACGTTTTTGGCAGCTAAACTGAAAATTTTTTTAGGAGGAAAGGTGAACAGTATTGAGTAATGTAGTTAATTTACAAGGTTGATATTTGCAGAGAATATCTGCAGCGCCTGCATACTATAAAACTACATATTTCTCACCGTATTAAATCATTTAGAGCAAGACTGTTCTTTCCTTTTTTTCTTCAAACTATTTTCATTCGCGTTTTCCTGGCTCCTCTTTCATATTCGTGTTGGAAAAGTTGTTGTAAACAAGCAACAGGATGTTTGCACACTGCTGGTCCTCGAGTTGAGGAAACAAAATGAAATTGTTCAATGTCTGCCAGCCAACTGGGATCTCTCCACATCCACTGAAGCTGCAGGAGTTTACAAAGACGATCCCTCTGAGGGATGCAGGAAATAAAGAGGAAGGAAGTATAAGGATAAGTATTTATTTGTGACTATAGACAGATGCCTGGTGTGACGTCTGGTGCACATGAACTTGCTGTGTGTAGGTTCCTGGCTCTCTAAGAGTTACACAAGACCCGGGCCATGCACTCCAAATACCCTGACACTTCATCTTGTTTCATAGCCCCCTGATGACAACCGAAAAGGTTGCAGACTCGGGCTTCTTCTCGGCTAGCTTGCTCCAATCGACCTCATATTGCAACTGTGTCACATCTGTGCAGGTTGTGCTATCCTCTTAAGATCTGACTGCATTTTGATATGCAGTGACATGTAACAAAGAACGGAGGCCATTAACTCACTTGTTGCCAGATGAGCTGTCACTGGGGACAGTGTGACACATTTCTGATCATTAACTCACCCGCCGTTGTGTCTCCAGTTTTTTATAAGCGTGATATTGAACATGACCTTTGCCCTGTTGCACATGCCGATTGCTCGTAGTCAAGAGAGTCTCCCGCATAACAGATGTGAAATGCTATCCTAGTTTGATGGTCAGGCAGGCATCTCAAGTTTAAAGTCCCAGTCCAGGCAAAGTATGAACCCCCTCCAAATAACCCTACAGGATTTTTATTTTTCTATACCTTGTAAAGCAAGTTATACTCACCTAAATCCCCCCTCCAGGTTCCTTGCTGGTGTCGATTCCAGGTGTGGGGGGACCACTAATCTAGTGCTGCAGATGATCCCTTGCAGCCTGGTCCCATACCATCCCCTTGCAATGATGTCAAATATTCTGGATCTTAGAAGGACCTGGCTGTTGGACAGCCAATAGGAAGTGTCCCTATCATTGTCTGCCAAAGAAGGACCCCTCCAGATGTATAAAAAGAAGAAGGGAGAAAGAAGATTCAGTACAGGAGGATCACTTGACCATGGCTTTTGGTAAGTAAAATGGGCATTTCGTTGATTTTTAGAGCCTGCTTTAGAGGGAAAACAGCCAATTACATCAACACCTCTCTTCTATTCATCAGCCTACAGAGGTCAATTAACAGCATAGTACCTTCTTGTGTTACACCTACTGATTGTTTTCCACAATCAATCATCTCTGCGAGGCATGTTACTACATCACATGCTAGAAACCAACTGTTCTGAATTTGCTTGGCAATCGAATCCCGCATCTTGGCTCTCTGTCCTGCCTTTGCTGTGTCCCAGGCCATGTCCTGGGATCACAGCATCAGCCTTTTTGAGTTAATTTAAGTTACTGCACATGCAGAGTAAATCATAAAGTCCTTTACTGCAGGTATTGAGAGTGGAAGGTCCCCAAATATTTATTTAGAGGAGGGTCTGGACAGGACCAACCCATAAAGTGGCTGTGATGGGGAGTCCCCACATATTACAATCAGGGTTTAGACAAAACCAACCCACATATGTTATGGTTTTGGCAGACTGTCAATGGAGGGGGTTAACTGTGTACCTGGATCCAGGCCATAATGATGGCAAGCATGCATGATGTCAGCCTTGCAGGGAACCCTCCTCCTGGGCTGCATCTTCTGAAACAGGAAACAAAACAGCCAGATAATAAACCTGATTTTATAAGGTAATATTATGGTATAATCACAATTTATTTGTATAAAAAAAGGCTTTTCATGCAGGTGTCAGGTGTCAAACTAATGAACTGTGTCTTTATTCTGATGGCTTAACTTCAGCATTAAGAATATAGCAATAAAAATGCCGTATTAAAATACAGTGCTAAGGTGGTGCAGGCTAGATACACAAAAGATAAAGAAAAGAGGACATACAATAAGAATGCGTCTGGAGAACAGGGGATGTTAATGGTCCTCCAGGGAAAAGCCAAAACTACAACATAGGCGGCTGCAGATTGTGCGAGCACCTGTCACAGACTAAGAGACGCCCAGGAAACCCAGGAGACTCGCATACCTTCAATATGCTACTAATGAAAGCCTTCCTACGGAAGGCTCTCATGCACCTTACTCCTTTGTCACATACACTTTGTCAGCACTGAACTGTATTCTGCAGCACCAGTAAAGCGTATAAGAATATAATTAAGGTGAAGAAAAAGAATGAATAAGAATAAAATACAAGAAAAAGATCATTAACTCCTTTTTTCCTCTCAAAGAGATTAGGAAGAATAATTTGTGAATAAGATACAAAAGCTCAGAGGAAGGTTTAGAAGCATAAAACAAAAAAATCCATGATTTACTCCAATACTTACACTGTGGCATATATAAAATCAGAAAGTGTCTGATCATCAGATAGAACAGGAGCACTGGCTCTGATCCCTACCTCTCCCCCCACCCCCTCCTGGGGAGCCTAGAATCCCCGCAGCCATAAATCTCAGCCCACACTCTACAATCTCACCTGCCTGCAAATCAATTCCTGCATGCTTACATCTACAGAGTAAGCATATTTCATGTATACCATCGGGGCCGGGGATGAGCGTGGGAGAAAAAAAATGGGAAGAAGGAAAACATAGGAAAAAGCATCTTCTAGACAAACCCCCATTTAAAGGACCACTCTACTTTGTGTAGGCACTGGCGACTTGCAATGGTATTATTATAGATTCCCCTCCTTCCTTTTTGTATACTTATTTTATGTTACAGGAATGTTACAGGGCTATTTAGACAGACTTAAATCAACTTTACTGAAAAAATATTTCAGAACAGCAGCAACAAGCCGAGGCATTTTGGATGAAGTATACTGGCTATGTTCTTACAATTTTGTAGTTAAATAGACATAAACTGAACCATTACATATGATACAGTGGCATAACATTCGCCATAGCGACCCAGGTGGCCGCTATGGGGCCCAGGCACAGGGGGGCCCGGCCAGGGGTCGCTATGGCATGTAAGGGTGCTGGCTGTCACTGACACTGCTCAGCAGCAGCGTTTCCCCCCATAGCAGCTGCGGAGCTGTGTCAGTGACAGCCAGCAGCTAAGGCAGAAGAGGCCAGCGTTCGCAGTAAAGGAGGAGGCGGGGCCCGCCTAAGAGCAACCCCGCATCCTCTTACATCAATGGCCAGCGACCTAAGAGCAGGTGGGGCCAGTGATGTAGGAGGAGGCGGGGCCCGTCGATACAAGAGGAGGTGGGGCCCAGGGATGGAAGAGGAGGCGGGGCCCCAGTGACCACAGAGGCAGACAGGGCTGACAGGTAAGAGGTGTGCAGCCCATCTGAGACCCTGCAGAGCCCACTATATAGAGTGTATGGTGGGCTCTGCAGGGTCACTCCCAGGAGGGCTCTGCAAGTGGCATAACTAGCAATCACGGGGCCCCATACAAAATTTTGCTATGGGGCCCTGTGATTTCTAGTTACGCTCCTGATATGATACATCTGTGTTGCTCACATTGTGTTCTCTACAGTCTGCCAGCCAATCTTCACTCTTGTAAGCCAACGGACCATGCTATGTTTTGGGAAAATGCATGTAAGGTTTGCAGGTCAAGCTCAACCTAATTGTTTTTGTTCCAAAGGGTTTTTTATTGTATGGAGTGAAATTGCAGCTCTTTCGGTCCTGAAGGATCAAAAAAGAAAGAGGAAAACCACCCAAAGTCAGGGGAAATCCCACCAGAATAAGGTGTCCACTGTGGGAGACTTCCCCTCAACTTCTCTTCTGATGACAACTGTGGAACTTTAGCTTTCTCCCACTTTCTGTCCTGATCACCTAATTGGAACAATAGAAAGCAATAAAAATCCAAAGGAGGTTCTAACCCTTCTGCGCGTTTTGCTGGAGTTCCACTATATGTTTTTTTTTGTACCTCTATCATTAAGGCTCCATTCACACATAATGTTTGTGTTGTGGAAAACTGCACGTCATGAAAACGTGCAAGTTTTAACATACGCGCGTATTCCGCACGTTTGCGGCTATTACTATACCCGGAAAGCGTGAAATCTGGCCGGAATATCACGCTTGGACTTTTTTGGGCACCGTGCGGATGTCGCACAAGCGTGAACAATATACATTTCAATGTATTATTTTTATGTTTAGCGCGTTGCGTGGAAATCCACTAATGTGTGGACGGAGCCTAACTTATGATCTGCACACCAAAGGATGAGAAAAGGCAATGACTGGAATGCAATGTGATCGCTCATTCAAGATGCTCCACAAGGACTCAGGGATCAATCTAAAAAAATTAACACATTGCACCACTTCAACTCTGTTGTTATCTTGAGCACTTTTTAGGTCAGTTCAGGTTCACTGTAACCTATATAAGAAAACAAAACATGTGTTAGGAGGCTCTGATGGAAGCAGCCATTCCAGAGATACAGAGAACATACTAGCTCTGAGGCAGTGACCTCAAGCATATGTTTATCTTCACCATCCCAGAACAAGATTGTGGTGTGGGAGTAACAGCTTCAATCACAGACCTATCACATGGCTGTTTTATTTTGTGACAGATTCCCTTTAAGGGACCTGTGCACCCACAAGAATGGTTTGGTTAGAGGTTGGTATGGTGAATGTATCTGATTATATTTGAACACCAGACAACAGTCAAATTTCTGAATATGAGTTCCCATGTCTGTCCATCTGCCACAGTCCTTTCAAGGGATTGTCATTCTTACTTTTCATTTCCTTCCTATACATTAAACTACAGAGAATTTAACAAGAACATGGAGGTGATTCCTGAAGCAGCAGGGAGAGTCCATGAACTGAGAAGCACCAAGAACTCTATGAAATGCATGGAGAGTTCCTGAGTCATCTAAGGATGTGTGTGAGTTATTCTTCAAGCATTCACCAACAGAGAATAGTTTTGGAGGTTAAATCTGAATTGTGAATATTGAGGGAAAGTGGCTAAACAAAGCTCACACCAATCTGTAAATACACTAAGGAACATCATTACTTTGTGCAGACACCCTACCTACCATTACTGTATACCAAAAACCAGAATACTGACAATACTGCACATAATTGCTTACTACCCATTCCTTGTTACCCATAGTGAATCCATGACATCCATGGCACTAACCTACCCCTATGCAAAGTCAGCTATACTCAGGTTCTCTTTTCCACTGTCCTGTCTATCACAGTCTGCACTGATGCCTTCTTTGTTGCTCAGCTCATCCCACACAACATGTCATTCCTCTTAGATTAATATTATGTGACAGACATGGGAGCTCCGATGGGGCACTGGGAGACACAAATACCATCTCATCAGCTGGCAGGCTACATATGATATCCCGACTCTTCTCCCTGCTGACCAGCTGCTCCCTGGTTGACTCTTCTCTCCTATGCTGTCATCTCTCCTTCTTGTCACTGTGATGCCAATTAACCTGTTAAATGGGACAGAGCAGAAATAGAGAGCCACTGCAATAATGTGCTGAGCTTGATGTATTCCTCCCACTGTTCAGCCATGATGGCTGCTACAGAGAGTCCGTCTTGGCAACATAAATACAAGTTTCCTCATTAATGCAAAGGGGAAAAATATAAGAGTGTCTCCCCTATCCACAATATGCATTCATAATTATTTAATTCTATCCTGCTAGTTAAATAAGATCATGCAAAGCAGAGATTATAAGACTTGTAAAGGTGCATGTACACTGTATTCAAGCATTCATGGTAGATACAATAGGATATTAATGAACCAATTTTATTTTAATTGTATAGTACATCAATAAAATAATGTGAAAAGAACACCTCGCTGATGTAAAATAAATCTTTCTAGCTATCCCTGTCTGAGGACTTCACATACCCTCAACCTGGTCTTCATAGTATAATAACAGCAATAAATTAGACCATTTATTAGATACAGCACAGGGAAATATGAACATTTAGCATTTAAAGTAGATGTAAACCCTGACTGGATGACATTTAATGTGTTAAAGTGTAGTGTGTCATAAATAATTACCTTTTTTTTTTCTTTTAGAAAATTGTTTTTCATTTTTTTCATCTTTTGTTGTCAGTGTTGCCAATTTCCTCCAGCTTCTTTCAGCTATGTTCAGTCTACATGGCTATGATTTTTTTTTTGGAAAAGTACTTTTTATTCCTACATGGCTATGATTAAGCTGAAATGCGTTAGAGGTCCTGGTGATGTCACTGTTGGTTCTTTGTGTATTTTAACAATAAGTGATAACAGGGAACTTTTGTTGGACCCCAGCGTATTTGTTTACTGTCCTTTCTACATGCTCCAAGTGTTAGCTGCACATCATTACTTTGGACCAGCTTCCTGATAATGGTGGATCATGTCTGTGCAATGAGATGCGGCGAGGCTTCTTGAAGGCTAAGTTTTCCTTACTGATTATGTTTCATCTTACACCCATATTCAGGATGTAACATAAATCATGGTCAGATTGCAACCCCCCACCCCATCCCACCCCAATTTACCTGAATTGCAGGGTTCTTCTTCCTATAGGCTGGTGTTCATTTTTTTATTCAGTGTGGCAGTACATGGGTCCATCTACACAGCTACATCATCAATTCACAGATCTTTTGACAGGATCTGTGAAGGAAGAAATTACAAGTCCCATCAGCTACTATAGAAGAGGGACTTGTATTTCTCAATGGAATAATGTGCAGGGACGTTACCACACCTGTAGTCCATTCATTCTTCCTCCATGTTACTAACTCTCCGTATCGAGGTTCGGACATGGATGAGAGAAAGAGTCTGCAGGAGCAAGAGCATAGCATACGCAATCCTCTGATTGCCACTCCAATGCTTTACTGGCCTATAAAAAAAATATTAAATGCATACTTTTAAGAAGAAGTGTGCATTTATTTAAATTTTTTTTCTAAAAGGTGGAATTTCCCTACCTGAAGAGCATGTGACAGGGTGACAACACAGAAGAGGAACTGGAAAACATGGACAGAGAATTGTCCATAAAATAAGTGCCTGAACACAGACCTTTATAACAGGATCACCAGATAGTATTTCAATGACAGTTGTTGGTTTACAATGTACATGTTACAAATTATATAAGATGTTTGTGTTTGGGTTCACATGTATTTTTAGTGGTGGATACAGCTTTCGCATAGAGCAGTGTTTCGTTCATTGGTCTTTTGTTGATTGGATGCCCCATTTCTTGTGTTCCTATGGTCCAATGTTTACAGGCTTTGGGCTTGTGTTGAAGGACAAATACAGCTTGCTTTCAGTCTTCTTGCGTTAACTGGACACTTCTGAGACCATTCATAGTTTGTTGCCAGGTGCATTTAACCTTTAGATGACCGCCTTCTGACTTGCAATTGTCCTAAACTGCATCAATCTGCTTTTACATTATTATTGACTAGTATGGAGAGAGAAGTAGATCTGATGTGAACAAAAGCATTGTTGGAGCAGGCCTATGACTGTAAGTATCCTTATATTCTAAATGGCCTTCCAGGACATACAGGCCAATGTGTCCCCTGGTTCTTAGCACCACCCCCTCTAGTCTTCAGAAGGTGAGACTGCACCCCAAGCAATCATGGGACAAGCAGCCTCCAAATCAATCTTGTGGGCACTGCTTCCCCTCAATAATTTCCAGGTTATCTTAAGAAAATGTATAACAAAACTACCGTATTTTTCGCTCCATAAGACACACTTTTTTCTCCCCAAAAGGGGGGCAAAAATGTCTGTGCGTCTTATGGCGCGAATCCCTATCGCCTGACGCCCAGGACATGCAGTTCCGGGTGAGTAGTTTTTTTGTACATTCAGCCCTGTTCCAGACAAGCAGAGCTAAATGTACAGTGTGGGGCCGCCGCTCGTTTAGTACAAGTGATCTAATCAGATCACTTGTATCAAATTGAGCGGCGGCGGCGATCGCCTGGGGGACTTGTGACCATGGCATAGGAGCTCACCATGGAGCCTGTAGAGCAGACGAAGAACGTCCGTTCTTCGTCTGCTCTGTGTGATCAATGAGACAGGTCGCTGTAACCACATCACCACCTGTCTTAGCTGTCACTAACTGCAGCTGCTGTCACAGAACCCCTGCGTCCTATGGTCCGGTGCGCCTTATGGAGCGCAAAATACAGTATATACTGTATGTCTCAAAAGCCTTTTGACAGGAGCTGACATTTTCTAAATCCCATACATGTCTATGGGAAAGCAAGTGCATGAGCAACAGGCCAACTGCAGGTCAAATTCACTCTCATTGAAATCTGAATGATCTCAGAAGCATGAGAAACTGATGCCATCAACAAAAGCTCCACAAAACAGGAGAAATTGATCTGATCTGTTCCAAGCTCACTCCCATGATGGACTACAATCTCAAAACAAATTAGTATACTAAATGTGAGATTGTAGTCCATCATGTAAGTGAGCTTGGTGGTGGCTACTTTACAAAATGCATTGGAACCATGGGGAACAGAAGTAGCCACCCTCCAGAAGGAAGGACAGTGTCGGCACCATTCAGAGATGATCTGAGGATCTAGCTGTGTGATACACAAATAAGATATATTTTTGTTAATAGGTAAGGTACTAACTATTACGTTTTAGATTTAATTCCTTAGTTTAGTGTTATTCAAGGTAATGTCACTGCTCTTAGTATGCTGCCTGTGAGTCAGTAAAATGGATGCTTCTTTCAGAGGCTTAAACAACTTTGTTGTGCATTCCCTGTATGCATCAATCACATAATAGAAGCTGGTAAAATCTAACCAGTGACTCCGGAGTCAATGCTGGCCTTTTACTGCTTCCGATGTTGCTTGCAGAGTTCTCTGTATAGGTACTGAGTAGTGAAGTACCAGCCTTGTCTGGACACCTCCTTAATTATACACTTTCACTAGCCTGGAATCGGCCTAACGCTGACTAATGTTTCCCTCAAACTGTGTAACATTATTACTTCAACATTTTTAGGATCTAATAGAAATAATTGAAAAGAAATAGGAATAGATTGAGTAAAATGGAATGCTGAAAGGGCACAATAACCTATAACAGGGAATCAGATTTCACCTTGTAACAGTTTTGTTCAAGAGTGAAAGACTACCGATGATTGGTTACAATGGATTAGTACACTAACGTCTTACCTTATGAAGGTGATTTGCCCAGGTTTGCTTTACTCTTCCACACCATCAGCAGTATACACTTACATTTCCTTCACATCCCTGCAACTCCAATCAATGTCGAGAGCTGAAGGAAATGCCTGGTACCTAATGCATGAGTTATGACTCATGGCTTACATAAAGCGTTGTTCTTACTCCTAGTAGCTGAACGGAGCAGTAAAGGAATGAGATGAAGGTAAATATACATGTCTACGAAGGTTTGCAATAAAGAATGGATAAACCTTAAAGTGACATTAAACCCTCAGATTTTTTAACATAAAACAATAGTGTAATGTGTGCCTTACTGTAATCCATGGTTGTTTTCCTTCTCTATACTGCTCTTCCTTTTAAATCTGTATCTGTTCTCATGCTCTGCAGAACTTCTGTTTTGCAGCAGACTGCCTTGTCTCAGGAATGGATACACGGTGTCTGTGTATCCGTTTGTATGGGTTTGTAATCTGAGCCAGCACTACAGGAAGAGGCCCTGAGCTGAAAAGGGAAGTTCTGCAGAGCATGAGAAGACATGAGGATTTAAAAGGAAGAGCAGCAAAGAGAAGGGTAACAACCATGGATTACAGTAAGGCACACATTACACTATTGTTTTATGTTAAAAAATCTGAGGGTTTAATGTCACTTTAACAATTAACTTCCCTTATTTGGTCTCTTTTGATTTGGTTAAAGCACCATTGAAAGCATTTTATTATATCTGTTTAATAAGTGCAAAAAAATGCCTTTTGATCCTTCAAGTAAACTGAAAACTTCTTCTGCTCTCTGCATTTGCTACATTCTCATCAGTTACATTGTTCTCAGCTATCTTTTCTATCCATACAACCCTTTCTCTCAACGTTATGAAGAAAGGAAGATGTGTTTTTAGTCATGTCCTGTGTTGACATTGCTGCTTCTCAAAACATATAACAAACACTGTCGCCATAGGACAAGAACTGTGTTAAGCAGGGATGCAACAAAATCACGGCCACCGAAACATATCGACCGAAAATGGCACTTTAGACAAAATGCTAAAAGGAGGGGGAGGAGAGCTCTACTTTCATCCATGACATGTATGCCTGGCATTGAAAAAAGCCAACAACCCAACTGAACTTCCAAGATGATCACTTAAGTCCCATATCAGAAAAAAAGCACCAAGGTTTTGTGGGTATGCAGACCCTCTTTTTCAAAGTGACATTTATGGTCGATTGTTGATTTATTGATGTTCTACTGCAGTGCATGCACAATGAAAATATTCCCTTCTCTGCATTGAAAAGGCAGAACAAAAAGTGTGTGCTCAGTAAAACATTTTCAATTGTCAGAAATGCCCACTGTCACTTGACACCTAACAATGCGTAAACCAGTTGTACCATATCTGGTCAAGCTTAGGGTGGCTTACCACCACCTGTTCTAGTTGAATGTGGCTCAGAGAAGGTCTTATTATCTATGGTCTAACACTTTAGGATGCCATTTTTACTCATGAAAAAATGGTTCCGGAGCTTGTTAGAAGTGAGGGCAGGGACATATTGTATACTCTATTAATATGATTACTTGACTGCATGTCTGCTGGATGATAGACTGGTGCTCTGACCTTGGTCTTTATACCAGCGAATACACAGGGGTAATGTTCCGCTGCACCTGGCCTCTCTCACTGCCTCACCTCCCACAGCTTGTCACCTATTTAACATTTCAATGTGGCGACATAAGGGCTCAATAATCCACAGGGTCAATAATTCATTAACGTTCAGAGTGATTAATGGCCACGGCTAAGCATTGGTAAATGTGAGCAGAAAGCGGGCAAAGACTGGATATCAACGTCCATCCATCCAGATGACCCTGCTGCAAGGTTGTCGGGATTAATGGAGGGCTGATGCGAGGAGGGAGCTGTATGTTTAGTGAAGCCCCTAATAGCTCTGCCAAGGGGATCCCAAGAGGGAAAAATGTTTTAAGTGCAAATGGGAATGAAATTCTGAATATGTGCATCCTAATACGACTCCATAATAAGCACTCAGCCACAGGCAGCCATATGGATGTATGCTTGTGACAGTTCTGTGTGTAAAGAGCAGTGACTTACAATTGTACTCACCATCTCTCAAGTGAAAGATCACATTAGTAAAATACATATGCATGTCCACAGGAGATGGAAGACACGAACATTTATTTTTTCTGAATGCACAAAACGTGCAATTCCCCCAAAGTGCTATCATAAATTCAATGTCCAACCAACAAAAGCTTCATAGCATATTCTGGGTTGAATGAATAAAAATGATAATGAGGTTGATGCGGCAGTGAGGGGGATGGTGCAATGGGGGAAGAGATTATATATGATTTTTCTAGAGGGCAAAGAAAGAAATATTGCTTTAATACTTGTATGTTCCTGGTGTCCTGAAAACGGGTAATAGTATGTATATATAACAGACCTATACAGTATATTGTAGCATAGGCACTGTAATGATTATATAGGACACTTGTGGGCCTATGTCCAGGGTGTATGGTTAGAGGGCGGAGGTATAATGAGTACAACATTTATAACCAGGATTTTATACATTTATTGGTTCATCAAGAAGTAGTCACAAGGCTCTCACTAGCATGAATAACATGTAGGCTCTCTTCTTTTCTGGAAGCTTGCATAGAAACCAAACAGTCCACTGCTTCACATATTATTGATCATATTTGTTTTTTTATAAACCAGTGACAAGGAGAACATTTCTAAATTCTATAATCAGATATTAAAAATGAACACAATGCTTCACAGCCCTCAGTAATACTACTCATACTCCTGTGTACACAATATGTTACTTTTCTGGTGTATAAGAACACTAACATTAAAGCCAAGGAACACAATGCAAACCTGAGGAGGGCAGCAAACAAAGTGTTAACAGCCCACACTATGGCATCTGCTGAACACTCAGTGTGCTTCTGTCCATAATTGGTAATTAAAAACCTCCATTAAAGTTCATTGTGCTCGTCTGAAACTGGTAAAAAAAAGGTTTATTCTTGGATGTCTGCCTTGTGAAAATATGACAGTGGTTATTAGGAATCTTAATTAAGAAAAAAAAAAAAGAAACATACACTGTATTTTTTTTCTACTCTCTTTTTTTCTGCCCACAACTCCAGTGCCAAATGTTTATTGTGTTTGACTGTGGGGGTCTCATCGGGGATGCATATTCAGGAGTGGTTGGCAATGGTAACCTGTGTATTTTCCTTAAGACAGGTCTCTTTAAAATGAACCCATTGAAGGCAAAGTAAAAGCTTTACTTGCCACAACATCCCCCCCAGTTATATATACTCACCTTTCCTTGCTACCATGGTAGCCTCAAGTCTATCTAACCTCACAGCTACCCTTTCACACAACCAACACATCTACCGCGTATCCTTTAACTCACGCCGAACACATTTCACAGATAGTAGCAATAAAGATCACCAGCACTCGCAGGATGAAATAAATACAAGTGATCTTTTGTTCTCACTACGAGCACCACTTCTATTTCAAGCACCAGTCCTGACTGCTGTATGGTGTGCAGGGGACATCTTTGTTTATCAACACATTGCATGGGTAGCGTTTAACTTACAACCAACACATCTAACAGATACCGTATACCTCACACCCAACGCATCTAACAGGTACTCTTTAGCACACACTCAACACTTATTACAGGCACCCTTTGACTCACACCCAACACAACTCAACAGTACCCTTTTAACTCACATGCAACACATCTCAAAGGTACTCTTTAATTCATAACGCAACACATCTAACAGGTACCCCTTAACTTATACCTGACACATCTAACAGGTACCCATTGGCTCACACCCAACACGTTTCACATGTACCCTTCCAATCACACCCAACACATATCATAGGTACCCTTTAACTCACACCAAACACATCTCAGATGTATGTTTTAACTCATAGCGAGCACATCTCACAGGTACACTTTCTCCTCCTTGGTTCGCAACTGGTGGGTCGCTGCGTGGCTTTCACTGTGCTAGGTGAGAGGCTCCTTAGCCTCCCCCAGTGCACTACTGTCAGTTCTCGCACTGAGCAACCATTCAACATATGCTGCCCAGCACCGAGTGTCAGCTTAAGGTGGGGTGGGCTGGCGGTATGGCTGTGAGGGAGCTCCATCCATACGTGCATTGCTTACAGCTCCATCGTATGCCCTCTAGAACTGCCTGGACCAGAGTGACATCAAGGTAATCGCTCAGCCCCATATGATTAATGCACTGTAGCATGCAATCAAACCTACCGAGTGTTCTAGTGTGTGAGGTGCGTTGCGTTGCCATTCATTTGAATGGCACCCCAAACGCACCTCCCTCTCACAATTTGGTTGCCCCCAGGTACCGCAATGCTGTGCTTTCCAGTGCAGTGCGACTTGGGTCACAACTTTTTTTTAAACTCACACTCAACACATCACACAGTTAACCTTTAATTACCCCCTAATATATTTCAAATGTACCTTTTAACTCACACACAACACTTCTCACAGATACCCTTTAACTCACACTCAACACATCTCATGGTCTATATGTGGTAGCAAACATATTGTGTAAAATTGAGGCATATTTTCCCTTCCCTAAAGATATGTCTAACCAAGCACAGCATAATACTCTGAACTGTGTGATCAGCTGCTAAAACGAGGTAGATGTGAACCTTTACACATCCCACAGAGCAGCAAATAGATTTTCTTCCTATCTTTAATAACATTACCCTATTATCTGCTCTACCTCATCAATTCTGCAAGCCGTTCAGCTGATATGGCAAAGAAGAGGAAAGAAAGCGATCTTTATTTAATGAATATAATAAATGCACAGCACAGTTAGTGGACATAATAATATTAAAGGCTTAATTCAAATTACCTATTAACCTCTGCAAGGTTTAATACTTTTAATTGCGATGATTCATTCTAAATTGTTGGCGTGGGTCCAGACGTGGGCAAAATATCTATTAAATTTCACTATTGTTAAATTAATATTACAAATGGGGGGGAGGGGGGATTTCTGCAGCCATTCTTACCTCAAAAAAATCGACAGCAGGTACCTGATATAGAAGTGTTCCAGAAGGATTTTTCTAATCTGTGTTCGCAGAACATGACGTGTCATTTAGGAACTTGAAAAATGTAATTGCCACAATCATTTTGTTCTTATAATGGACCAATTAGACCACATTCTAAGATATTATTCTGAAAATGTCCTGTCTATTATCAACTTTTTTCCCATTGGGCTTATTTTTAAAGTAGAGACATTTTTGAGTTTAAAGGGAACCTGTTCATTTTCTTTTGGGGAGTACACTCCAAATGATTTTATAATACCACAAGTTAGCAGCAAAGAAGATCATCAGCAAACGCAGGATGAAATAAATCCTAGGGGGTTATCCACAAAGCTGGCCGAAGGATCAGTCGTAGCTTCGGCTGATCCTTCGGCTAGCTTTGGCCGCCGGAAACCTTCGGTTCGGTCGTGCTATTCACTAGACATGTGCGATTCGTTTCGTTCCAAATCGAAATTCGGACGAATTTTCGTAAATTCGGACATTCGGATGTATCCGAATTCCGAATTACAGACATAACGAATGCAAACGAATCCGAATTTCCATTTCCGAAATTCGGTAGCGTTCGCACGAACGTTCGTTTCGTTTTCTGTTCTTATTCGTTTCTTATTCGTTTCGTTCGTTCGCAGCAAAAGTGACATTTGAGGGGGAAAAAATATTTTTCTCCTTCTCTAATGTCACTTTGCTCCAACAAACGAAACGAATAAGAAACGAATAAGAACAGAAAACGAAACGAACGTTCGTACTAACGCTACCGAATTTCGTCCGAATCCGAATTACGAATCCGAATTGACTTTCACACCCGAATCCTGAAAAACGAAATAACACAAATCCGAATTTAAAACGAAACAAAACGAATTTTTTGGCAGTGCACATGTCTACTATTCACTATAGCCCGTACAGCTCCCGGAGGCGGCCAAGCGGCTCAGCAGAGCAAAAGGCATATGCTTCGGCTCGACTGAGCCGAAGTGACAGCCGAAGCGGGGCGAACGGCCCGCCGAAGGCCTTCACAAATGACAGATTGGCAGGTGATCTGGGGACACTGAACTGTCATTAAACAATGGAAACCCACATTGAGAAACGCCATGGAGTACATGTTTCTAGAGTGAAAATGGCCGAGAGGCTGCAGGAGTCTAGCAGCTCTGCAAGAAAGGATGAAAAAAAAAAAGGTGAAAACTGTATTTTCTAAGAGAACAATTGTTTATTCTTTATGCATAATGCTTTTGCAAACTAAATTTTATTCAGTTATTGTTTAAATCTACTTTGAAGAAAAGCTGTTTTATAGCTTAAGGCTGCTCTGGATAGGAAAGATCGGACAAAAACAGCTTGAAAGGTTACAGGTAGTCCAAATAACTGCTTTGTTAGGTTAAAAATTATAAAAAGTACTAGATCTGATCTACTTCCAAATGAAGCACTGTGTAATATTAATTCAGAGGCAAGGTCAAAGACCAGCCAAGCTCCAAGGTCTGACAGCAGAAAAGGAAATTGGCAGGGCTTTAAGCAAAAAAAGCTCCATCCATAAAACAGGCGTGAGACTGAGGGCTGAAGGGCATAACAGCAAGACAGTGAGCATACAAGAAATTAAGGAAAAGATGAAAGAAAAGACTGTAGATCCATTGGGGAAGGGAGGGCCAACCGACAAAGAGCAATTACTTTGATCTGCTGTAGGAGGTAGAGGGGGGGGGGGGAGGAATCAATAAATAATTCAATTTCCAAGTGAATGAAGGCAGACCGCAGACTGAATGGATGAAAATGAATAAAGTCAACATCACCTTTGACTCTGCTAAGGCGATCCTGCACTTAAAGATTTTGTTTCCCTACCAACATTTAATCTGTCAACGGGAACATTTGTAGATTTAACCCCTGAGGGCCTATTCGAACCAGTAATGCACATTACCGTGCGGCCACTGGTGTGCATTGTGAAAGAGAAGTGTGATGCGTTGTAATGAAGCATCACCCTGTTTTTTTCTTTTTTATTGAAAATGTATTGACATCTCGCAAAATTAAATGTTTTAGTCATTCTTATGCAACGCGGCATGTTGCATAAAGATGTGAGAGCATGTCCTACTATTTTCAGTGCACAACACCGCATAATAGGACAAAAGGCAAATTGCCTTGTCTATGTGTTGGAGCTTGGCTGGCAAGGCTGCACAGCGCAGTCCAACCCATATGGTGTGGATGGGCCCCAAAAGCCCACAATGGCAGAATGACCACATATGAGCAATCCCTGATTTTGCAACTTAGAAAGAATACAGATTCATGCTCATGTTGCGATAAAAATGGACTCACTACAGATACTGCACTACAGGTGCAAATTGCCTAGAAAATACAAGTTTTCATAGAAGCTTTAGGAAGGCCTCTAAGGCGCACAAATTATTATGGCATTAAGAAGCCAGTCTGCCCAATCAGCCAGCAGGATTTTTTGGGCCTAAGCTTCATTGACAACAACTAAAGAAAACCTCAAACATTGGTGGCTAGCTGTAATTTTTAGGTAGCATTGGCTACCTGGCCCCTGGGTTTTTCCCCAGCCCTGTCTAAGGAGTCTAACAACAGAGGAAAACTTCCAGGTTTTATCCAAATTGCAACCCTTCTTAAAGTATATGAAAAGCCAAAACTTTTTCTTTCCATTTTTGAATAGAGTAGGGACAGGTTAAAACCTTTGTCAGCTTCTTTTTTGCCATCTGCATCCCATTGGAAAGATTTTACTTTACTTTCTGCACTAGAAAGGCAATAGAAAGTTAGTGAAAACTCAGCAAGGTGCAGGTGCATCTTTTAGTCCTACGTTGTGCATTTTTAGCCCCATAGACTTCAATGGGAGCACAATGAAAGTGCACATAACATCTATTTGGTGCGTTTTAGCCCTGCCAAAGAGGAACATATTACTTGGTACCCAATGTTCACATTATTGTTCTGGATCAATACTTCACTAAGAACTAAAGCCAGGATAATGATGATAGGCCTGGAGATTGCATCTTTAATAACAAGTCAGCAACGGCGGCGCCCTATTCTCACAGGTTTACTCTAAAGCCTAAAATTCAATCATTAGACTAGCCATACACAAGCAATGTGGATTTATTCCTCCTATGATCTGTGTGACTGCAAATTTTGCTTCCAGCTGAAATTATCCATCCCCATGGTACTGATTTAGAGAAGTGAGCATGCAGAGATTTCCAGTATTATACAAAAATCTGCGGTATAAATACACCACTGAACTGCATTGCTTCGGAATGCTCATTTCTTAACACTTATGCATATTAGTTAGGCAGTGAAAAGCACAATGGTGGTGTGCAAAGTGCAGCAACCCAGTCACCAGTCACAAATTATGTTATCAAACTGATAGATAAATGGTTGCGTTGGGATTCTACCCTTTGTACTGGTCTTTGAACTAACACAGTGAATATGTCTTGGAACTCTGGCATATATTATGTTGCTTTCAAACTATAACTAATTTCTAAAAACTCTAAAACTGGAATATTGTTAACTATATACAGCTATAAGGAGATTAGTTGTTAGCTGTTATATGCAGCCCTCATCTACACCTAGCTTACAATGTTTTTTCTTCCTCCCTGCAGCACACATGTCTGAACCATTACAGTACTGATAAGGTTCCAGAAAAACAATAAAGGAACCAAGTGGGGCCTGCACATACCTTTCTTCAGCAGGGACCCTACATTTAGGATGCTATAATGGTCAAAATTCTTCCTAGTAGTGGAGAGACAGCACTTGCCTGCCTCCTCCTAACCCATGCATATTTAATTTGGCCAGCAAAGCAACACAACATGGTCATACCTCCCAACTTCCTCAGTTAAGAAAGAGGGACGCCTTCCAGCACAATGTATTTAGGCAATGGGCACACCCTTGCCACGCCCCCAGATTTGAGGACCATTAAGAATGTATATGTCTAAAATGAATGGTTAAACCCAGAATTGTGTGAGGTTTCTTTTTCCACCATTACTATTCCTTTTTTCTGGGTTTTCGAAATAGCAAACAAGATAATTAAGAGATGAGATGAAGGTTTTGGTGCAGAATAACACTTTTGGCAATGAAATAGAACCTTTTAATAGATAACTATACATCAGACCAAAAAGGGACAAATGAGGAGGAAAGTGGAACAGATGGATTTGATTCCAAATGGGGGACAGTGCGTCCAAATGAGGGACAGCTGGGAGGTATGCATGGTCACGGGCCAACAGGAGGCTGACTGTACTAGGAAGTGTTGCTTGTCACAGCACCTTGGGATTTGGGGACACATGGTACTGATAAGAAGAATGCAAAAGTAAACACAGGCAACATAGTGCCTGTATGGTAGTTCTGGTGCCAGTTTAATACCCATGGGGCACTAACAGATTTATTTTCTAAGCTTTTGAAATGCTAACATCAATTGTAGTAAACATGCACACAGAAAGGACTGGGTTAGGATAAGGTGGAACCTTAATTGTTAGCTATTAAGAATTTGAAGGGTAGGCTAGTTAAATATGTAGGTGAAGCAGAAAACTTCTTTAACCTTTCATCTGTTTTTACTGGTTGCGCTCTGGAGAAACCATAAACACATATTCATAGAGTGGCTGCGTAAGCCTAATGGGATAAAATAACAGAGGGAATGGGTGACTGACTGACAGAGACAGGGAAGGGAAAATCGCAGAGCATGACTAGCAGAGAAGGGCACAGCCCCTGGGACATGTTGATGACTGCTGTGCTTTGCCATGTCTGCGCATTAACACATGTTCACACAGCACATCAGTAATTCAAAGGGACGCCTGCTGGGTATCGGCCCCTGTGGACCGTCTTTAATCGCACTCTGCCGAATTGCAGGCAGCATCAAGCCTACTCAGTCACCTTTCCGTATTCCAAGGTATATTTGATCTGTCTGATGGCTTTTTCCTTGCTAAAACAATATGTTCATTTGGCAACAAATTTCACTCACACAGAAAGACAGATTTCTACAGGGTATAGACAAGGCAAGCCAGTGGGGATCCTGTCACTTAAAGCTGTAAACTATTTTGTTAAAATCGGCAATAAAAGAATAATAGGGGGTTGATTTCACTTGTTAAAGGTTGTCTTTCTGTCACAAATGCAGTCACAACCCCTGTGAGATCTTTCACACAGTACTTCAAATAGAAAGCAATACATTACTAGTCCCTAGAAAGTATATTACGTTGTCTGAACAACAGTTATGTTTTATTACTACTTCTGAATTACTAAACATTACAAAAACAAGATGCCTTGCAGAACCAGGCAAAGCTTTTGGGGGCTACAATATGATTTCTATATAAGCATGGCTCATTGAAGTCTATCATTGCACCTGGAGCCCATCAGAACTCTTTCTCATGGCAATAAATTGGGGTCCAGGCAGTGGTGTAGGAAGAGGAGTAACAAAGGTCACAAATGCATCCTGACCTCTGCTCTTGGGGCCTACACCAACTTCCTCTGCCAAACATCCATTGGTGGTACAGTGTTTTCTTGTTTATTCATGCTTTATTTATTTCCTGTAGGTTTCAAACACTGAACAATGGTACAGAACAAAAGTTAGCTGTTTTCACATCATTACATATAAAGGTTTGACATTGTAAAAGGTTGTAGTACAAGCAGTTGTATAGTCAACATGTTGCTAAATAAAATGTGTGCATTGTACCAAACAAAGTAACACCACTAAACCAATGTTATGGAGTTTTTCTTTGTATTAGGTAAGTGATATAAAGGGAAAAGAAAATAGTATAAGTAAAAATAGATAGGATGGGTTCTAGGAGTAAGGAGACCTTGGGAAGATATTAGGTGACCACGATTCTAAGCTGAAATGTCATATCAGACCCTTAGATAATGCTCAACTTTCAGATAGCAGGTCTTTGTATTCTTGAGAGAAGTAAATTGTTTTACAATTAGCCCTATGTGTGGTCACTGCAAGGTCCCAGGCCTCCTCTGTGTCACATGATCACAAAGCGAAGAGAAAAAAGCAAACACCTTGTTGACATTAAAGTGTGCCTGTGGCCAGACTATGGACATTAACACATGTATGTGTTACATTTACTTAACAAGCAGTAAACAAGCTTTAAAACAAACCATCCCAGTGGCCTTTCTAGCTGATTGCACTAAAGTAACTTATCCTCAATGAACACAACAAGAATTCTGAAGCCCAGTTTCAGTCTGTTTCAACAGCTTAGAATTGCCTGCTTCTGTTTACATTGGAAGGCTGACAGGCTGCCACGATTCTGCTGTAGGAGTAAAATGTAATAGAGGTAAGATTTATGTGCTTCTGTTGTGAACTTTAAAGATACATTTCTCCACAATGTCTATAGCTAGAGATGAATGATCTGCATCTCAGCCCTGGTGATCCTGTGGAAGCTCCTCCGCTGCCTGAAGTTGGAGATTCGGGTATCAGTGCCCAAAGAGAGCATCCAGGCGAGGGCCACGCACACATGCACAGCACGATGACCAGATTGAGGAAGGAGTAGGTGGCATAGGTGGACATGTTGGTCCCCCAATTCAAGAAGCACCAGGTCCAAGGCACCAGGTTATAACATTTGTTTTTTTCTCTTATCTAACCGGTTTGGGGGCGGTGTATTCTGCCGCCACCCTGGAAAGTGCCGTCCAAGGCAAATGCCTAGTTTGCCTTGCGGTAGATACACCCCTGGTGCACAGTAAGCTTAAGGCATATTATGTGGGTTCAGGGACTATGGCATATGAACACTTTGCAACTACTGACATTTGTAGGGTTTTCTCAAGTCCTAGCTACAAAAGACTTTCTTTGATGTTTTTTTGTTATCTAAAACGCCAAGTATCATATATATGTATATATATATATATACATACACAAAATCAAGGACAGTATTAGCCTGCCTACCAGCATCTGCTGTATCAGGAAAGGAGCGAATCATCTCACTTCAAAGGGATTCTAC
This sequence comes from Nanorana parkeri, assembly GCF_000935625.1. Lineage (NCBI taxonomy): Eukaryota > Metazoa > Chordata > Amphibia > Anura > Dicroglossidae > Nanorana > Nanorana parkeri. The sequence continues at coordinate 506,115 of NW_017306460.1, forward strand.
AACTCTTTCATGTTTCAGTTTAATTGGCTGGTGTAAAGGGAGCTCTGATTAGTGCTGCGGTGATTGATACACTGTTTTCAATGCACAGCACTTTTTTTCTGTATATGTATGATTCTATTTTCTGAGCTAACATAACGCAGGGAAAGTTTAGTGCTGTAATAACTGCTGAATGGGTTGTTGAAAGCTGTCAGTAAATATTTGAATATAACAGATTAAAAGAAAACATGTCTCATTTGGAATGTAGAATAACTAATAAAAACATATAAAACAGGTGAGGCATTGTGAGACTGTAATGTTTACTGTAAAGTACATCTAGTATAGAAAAATACAGAAATCTAGTGAACTAAATCTGATGGCCTCCATTTCTGGGCTGACAACCTGCTAATTCTGGCACTGGCCAGAAGGACTGGTATGTGAAACATTTTTAAGGATTAATGTGAACAGGAAAACTACACAGCCCTATACACAAAGCCCTGCTACCATACCCACAGCCCTGCTACCCTACCCATAGCCTTGCTCCCATATCCACAGCCTTGCTACCATACTCACAGCTTTGTTTCCATACCCACAGCCTTGCTACCATACCTGCAGCCCTGCTACCCTACCCACAGACTTGCTACTATACCTGCAGCCCTGCTACCCTACCCACAGCCCTGCTACTATACCGAGAGCCCTGCTACTATACCGAGAGCCCTGCTACTATACCCGAAGCATTGCTACCGACAGCCCTGCTACTACACCCAGAATACAGCTACCATACCCAGAGCCTTGCTACCAGATCAAGAGCACTGCTACCAGACCAAGAGCCCTGCTGCCATACCCCCAGCTTTGCAACCTAACATATCACTTATAATTAAAAATAAGTTTTAAAATGCACAGTAATGTTAATCATCACACTGCCTCACACACACTTATGTTGATGTAATTTCCCTATCTCTAAGTCTAACCCTTAAGAACTGCATTAAACTGTGAACCCAAACAAGTATCGGTGTCCTGGACATTGTATGTATACCCGCAGACACTTAGCTAAATGCATGACTCTATTGTACAAGTAGGAACTTCTTCAAGTATTGATGAGTGAGGCAGGAGATGAGTATGGCCAACAGATGATACTCATATTTGTGCCTTTGTTCCTCCTAGGCGCCACTTGGAAATCCTGGTCCAAACAATCTACAGTAGATATCAACCTATGTCAGGGTTAGGCAACCTCGGCACTCAAGCTGTGTTGAAACTAAAAATCCCATCATGCCTCTGGGAGTGATGTCTGTGGCTGTGAGAATCTTGCAATTCCACATTGGACTTGTAATTCAACAACAGCTGGATTGCCGAGGTGCCTACCCCTGACATATGCAATTTTCCTGATAGTTGATGATTTCCCCATTACTTCTATGTGGCTGACAGCTCTGATTTACTTTTAAAGGTGTAGTCTTCAAGGTTCTCACTCTGATCCTGACTTTATTGTCTAGAAATGTGAAAAGTCTGAACTTGTGTCATGCATACTTGTTCAGTGGAGGTCTGTGGCCTACTAGGAAGTGAGACTAGAATAACATATGACAATCTTGGACATTGCACCTTTACAAATAATTTAACAATGGAAGCTCCTATATTCTCACATGTTTCCTGTTAGGCTCAACATCTATTTTTTTGTGCTTTTTTGGCAGGGGAAAAAGTGGTGAGAAATTAGTGGAATACAACTTGTGTTTAGTGAAAACAAGGGATTTTTGTAAATAGAAAACATGGAAATCTCAGTGATGCCATTCATAAGAAATCATACCGCCACAATAAAACCAAATGTATTCAAAAATCCAAGACCCATCACTCTCGAAGCTTCATTGCTTAAGAATGAATCAATTTTTAATAACCTCCCTCTTGACACCACGGTTATGAGAGCTCAGCATGCAGTACACTCCCCTGAGCCCCGCATCGGACATCACTGAGGCAGCGTGGCAGAACCTTGTGTAATGTTTACCCTTATTAAATTGATCGCGTCGTGTTGTTTTCAGCATTGAGTGCCTGTAAACCTGCTGAGATCTCTTCTTCCTGCCAGTGTCTGAAATTCATCTTATTTGTAGTGGAGGAAGGACATTTGTGGAGCTTCGCCTGACTTGCAACTTTTATTAGTGTGCAGAATTCTAAGTGCGGAATTCACTGCATTACAATGTTCTGCCCGGAGTCTGGTTCCTGTCCAGCTGTTGGTCAGGTTGGCCTTGGCTCTGCAGAATTTTAAAATAGAACTCTTTTAACCGCTGAATGCCTACTATAAAAAAAAGAGATAATCCTCCAGATGGATTTAGCCAAATATATTCACCACTTAACATATTTAACAACTGCCAGTTTCCAGCATTCAATTAATAGCACTTAGCTCAGTTTGCTTAGAACTGTTAATGCTGAAATCTGAGGCATGCTTCTGATATGAAGGTAAAATATGTATTTGTGTTCCTCTGCTAAGGAACTACAAGTTTTGGCAAGTTGACCGAGATGATTCAGTCAATCTAGCATTCACTACAATGCCCACTACATGGCTGAAAATCAATTTTTTTTTACTTCAGAAAGGATTCAAACTAACAGTTGATAGTATTAAGCCCACGGAATAATATAACTAAAACATTAGTCAGCAGGACCTCCTAAGCTAATTACATTTTTGGTTTTACTCTTTTAGTAGCTAAACTGAACTAGGATTTTTATTAAAACAGGCTTACTGTACACATTCCGCAAATCCTAACCCAGTCAATGAAAATGATTTTTTTAGCCTGCATTTCATCCACTCCAACAAGAGGCGGCTACGTGTGGCATAGGGTGTATAGATTGAAGGGTGGCCTAGTTTTAGATTGGCTTAACAGTCTAAAATCCCATAAGCCTTCTCAGCCATTGAAAGTCCAATAAAATAGATTTACATTTTAAAGTGACCCATTCATTTGCCAATGTGTATTGAAACTTGTGGTAAATATCAACTATTCAGCTTATGTAAAACCGGTGCATGTCCTTTTCCTGACACCCAGTTATTTCCCTATTGGGTGCTTCCATCTTACCTATTGTACATCATAGAGAAGGAAGCTGAAGCTAGTCTTTCAGTCCCAGCCTCTGTCCTTCCTGTGACAAGTCACTTTTCTGTGCATATGTCAGCAATCCCAAGGGCAGTGGTTTGAGATGTAGATGATGGTTTAATTTTAGTCTTTTGCCATTTTGGGGAGAGAACAAATGCACCTGAAATGGCTGAAGAAATGTAGCAATATGTTTACAAGCAAGGACAATGGAAAGTAGCAATGCACCGATACCAAGTACCGTACTTGGTACAAGAACACGTACAGATACTTTTTGAGCTCCAAGACTAGACTAGAGAAAAATTCAAAAGTTAGGAGGCAGCTGGCATTTGTAAGGAGCATACAGAGCTCCTGGGATTTGTACATCTGTTTTTTTTTTAAATTTAGATTTGTATTAAATTTTTCACAGGAGTACAAAAGGAAAAAACGGCAACATACAGTACGGAAGATATGGAAGATAGAGATATGGAAGATAGAGCTTGGAAGACTGAAGTCCAATAATGGCGGAGACATGGGCAAGACCACAGTATATGAAGTAGATTGCCGATTTTGCCACACCCTCTCCAGCACATATTGGAGTTAGAGGGAGATATCTTAGCCATGCGGTAGGGAGTCAAATACCATCTCAGATAGATTTTTTTAGACAATTCCCATAAATTAACACATTTAGTCACTGTGTGAGTGAACTGAATCGCTTTGCACCATTGAGAGGATGTATAGTTTGTACCAAAGTCCTCCTCCCATCTATGGAATGGCAAAGATTTCGAAAAATAGTTCTTCCACTGCAGTACCCCAGAGATTAGGGAAATGCCCTGGCGCCTAATACGTGGGTTTGAGTAGACCTCCCATATTACAGCAGGTAGGGGCGTCTCTACTATTCTGGTGGTGGAGAGCAGGTGTTTGACCTGTGTATATCTATATATTTCTTGACGAGCCAGACTGTACTGACCTGCCAGCTCGTGGAATGTTTTGAAGGCCCCTTGACTATAGAGGTCAGACACGTTTATCAGACCCTTGGACACCCAAGAACATAGGGAAAGATCTGGAACAACCAGTTCACATGTCACAAGGAGCACAGGTACATTTACCATCACCTCTTGTCTACACATTGGTGCATGCAGCAGTCCCCATGCTTTAACAGAAACATCTATAGAGGGTGAAAGCTGGGTCTTGGGAAAATCAGGCCACGCACTACCCACTACATAGTTGAGTAGGTTGTTTCCAGGTACCATGGACCGCTCTATCTTGCACCATTGAGTACCCGGTGGAGGGCCAAACCAGTGCCTTAGCTGGTCTAGGATACATGCTAGGTAGTAATCTCTTAAGTCCACCAAGCCCACCCCACCCACTTTCCTGTGTTTAATTAGATGGGAGTGTTAACATCTAGCTTTTTTCCCTTGCCAAATATATCCATTCACTATGGATTGTAGCTTTTTGAAGAACATCTCTTTGAGATCTATCTGGACGGTACGAAAAAGATATAATATACGAGGTAGTATTACCATTTTGAATGCTGCCAAGCGCCCCGACCACGTTAGTTCCTGTTTAGCTAATTTGAGCAGGTCTCCCGGGAGAGAGGTCAATAGTGGGGAGTAGTTTACTTTGAATAGGTCTATTGTTCGGTACGTTAGCTGTATGCCCAGGTATGGGAGAGAACCTTCATTCCACTTATACGGAAAAGAAGAGGAAATAACCCTCTGAATGTCTGGGGGGATGCCCATGTTGAGCATACTGGACTTGGAGTAATTTACCTTATAGTATGATAACTGGTTAAACCTCTGGATAGCCCTCTGCACCGCCTCCAGAGAATAGACAGGGTTGGTCAGCATGAAAACAATAACGTCAGCAAACAAATGTAATTTGTGGTGTGTGCCGCGGAATAGAAATCCAGTAATATCCGTGTCTTTTCTAATGGACTCAGCGAAGGGCTCCATCAGAAGATCGAATATTAAGGAGGAGAGGGGGCACCCCTGTCTCGTCCCGTTTGTGATGCAGAACGTTTTCGATAGCATCCCTGACGTGTACACCTGTGCTGAGGGACATGAGTAGAGAGCTAGGATAGCCTGCAATATGGCCCCCGTAAAGCCAAATTCACCTAGCACCTGTTTCATATAACCCCAGTATATTCTGTCAAACGCTTTTTCAGCGTCCAGCGTCAACAGAAGGGAAGGTATACCAGATTTCTCAGCATAGTGTATTATATTAATAAGTCTTCTTGTGGCATCCGGGGCCTGCCGCCCCTTAATAAATCCCGTTTGGTCGAATCTACTTAATGTAGGGAGAATATCGTTTATTCTAGATGCCAATATCCTTGCATATAGTTTTATGTCCGTGTTCAACAAGGATATTGGACGGAAGTTGGGGGGGGGGGGCACCGGTTCCTTCACTGGCTTAGGCAATGCTATTCTTGTTGCCTTTAGCATCTCAGGTGAGAATGTAGCAGATTGTACGGCATTCTGATAAACAGGCCGCAGGTGGGGGACCAAGACCTCTTTAAATACCTGATAGTATTCCCTTGAAAAACTGTCTGGGCCCGGGGCTTTACGTTTAGGTAAACTGGCGATATGGTTAGATATTGTAACGTTTGAGCGAGTTTGGCTGAGGATCTCAGCTGCGGAGAGGCTTTGTGGACGGCTCAGGTGGGGGTTCACACTTACACTCTTAGTGTGGTTGAGTGAGGTAGAAACCCTTTACACATCATACGCCACCACAGGCTGTAATTGCAGAGGTAACAACAAGTGAACCTTCCCTCTGTTGCAATATTGTGGTTAGTTGGGGCCTGTGGGGGTTTGTAGTTCGTTATAAAGTAGTTCACTCCAGTAATGCATAAAAACTATAGAAACTACAAGCAACTTGGCAGAGGAAAGCAAAGGTAGTCCAGTATGTGGTTTAGTATACAGTAGTTCACTCAACTAATGCATAACACTATAGCAACGACAATTAACTTGGCAGGGTAACATAGATCTCACAAGTAGGTTCCTGAATGCAGGCGTATCAAACAGTAATTAGCAGTACTCCTAGAAACAACCCCCTTTGTAGAGCAGTGTCTCCTTAAACCCCACTGAGTTGCAGTCAATGTGCACAGATGCAGAGTCCAGGATGGCACCTGCGGTTTGTTGGGGTATTCAGAGCCCTCCAGGAATACAGGGCGAAGGATCACTGCTGTGCTGGAAGAAGACCGGATTACTATGCTCTGGAAACGAAAGGTTTATGTGCTTCAGCAGAGGTATGAGCCCTAAGGAATTGCTCAACGTTCTACCTCGCTAGAACATTGAGCAAGTGTGCCTTCCAGGCTTTTATGAGTAGGCAGGTGTGTTGGGGCGGAGCAGTCAGCAGAGGCCCTCCCGAACGTCTCCTAGCAACGGGATGCTTCTGAAGGGCCGGGCTGCTACGCCCTCACTCCTATGTGTGACGAGTCCGAGGGAGACGTCTGGAGGGAGGAGCCGAGTACGCAAGCCTTCCGGCCCGTCTCCTAGCAACGAGACGCCGCCGCGGCTGTGTGAGGAGACGGGGCTCGGGTTCGTGACAGATATTTCCACTTCTGTGATCTGTGCGTTTAGCGCCTCTATTTGGTGTGCTGACACTTTGGGTAAGTGTATTGACGATAGGAAATTGGCAATCTCAGCTGCCGAGGGTTGTGGGACCCCGGCGTCTCCCCCAATGTTGTACAGGGATTCATAGTACGTAGCAAACTGGTCTGCAATCTCTCGTCGGTGTATACATTTCCTACCAGTAGTGGCATCTATCATATGAGTTATTCTAGTGACCGTACGTCCACCCTTCAGCTGTCGTGCTAAAAAAGCACCTGCTTTATTAGCATTGGAGTAGTACTGGAGTCGTAGGGACTTAGAGTACCGCTCAAACCTTTCCATCATGAGAACTCTCAATGAGTATCTAAGTTTAGTCAACTCATTGAGCAAGGTTCGGTCCTGAGAGAGTTTATTTTTTGCCTCCAGATCCTGGATGGCAGCGAGAATGTCTGACAGCCTCTTAGTTCTGGCCTTGACCACTCTCGCCTTCATCTGGATGAGGACGCCCCGCATAAAGGCTTTGTGCATGTTCTACAAAACGGAAGGATCCGACACAAAATCTTCATTGATGGTAAAAAATTCCTTCAGGGAGAGTGTCAAAGTAGTGACATTGGAGTCATCTTTAAATAAAAGGGTGTCATTCCTCCAGGGACGAACAGCTGGAGTGTAGGGTGAGTTGGCTATTTGGAGGGTGGTCGGGGCACGATCCGACCATGTCATGGAAAGGATTTCTGCTCTGTCAACCTGCTGCAGAAGCGACACCTCCACCAAGAATAAGTCGATTCTTAAAATTGTGTTGTGGACCCTTGAGTGGTATGTGCAATCACGCTCATTGGCGTGCATGCAACGCCAGGCGTCATATAGTTGTTCCTTAGCCAGGAAGGGGGAAAGTGAAGCAGTCCTACGTATGCCTGTGTTAGCCCTGCTTGACCTTCAGCACTCTAGCAAAAAGCTTATTGAGAAAACGAAGCTGGTGAGTGTTGGGGGCATAAATGCTGACCAATGTATACAATACATTATCGAACAGGCCCACCAAAATAACATATCTACCCATGTCATCTATGATTACAGTTTTAGGAACAAAAGACAGTGTTGTGGATTGCCACCAGCACTCCCCTCTTCTTCTTGGTAGGCATATTGGACATATATATAGTACTATCATTCTTATGAGTACACCGTGGTACATAGTCTGTCCGAAAGTGGGTTTCTTGGGCACAGACTACATCTGCATTGTTCTTGAGCGCTTCCCTCCAAAACCAGGAGCGCTTAGCTGGATGGTTTGAACCTTGGGTGTTTAGTGACAGAATTTTTAAAGACATGTGTAGAGGGATGCACGGATAAGATCAGTAAAGTAACTTACATATTGAGCGTTCCAGGATCAAGGGAAATCTGAGTTCAAAGGACCTCTAAGGGCACAATGAGGTGTATCTGCATAACCGCATCCACAATGTGTGGATTGTGTACTTCCAAACATGGAGAAAGAGAAAAAGAGAACAAAAAGGAAAACAAAAAATGCAAACAAGTAACATAACGATCACCTTAGTATATCTGTGTACCTTGGTGATTTAAACAAGAACTGTATGCAGTGCAATACTGCTCAACACTTGTTGGGGAGAAAACAGTAGTGCTTGGCCTCACCAAGCGCGCCCGGAACTCTCTGGAGAAAAGTTGACATTCGTGCTGTCGAGGCATCACAATAGAAGATCAAGGCTCCTTCTGGTCTGAGGAGGTCTGCAGGCACAGGGACCGCCGAGTTAGATGAGCCGCCGCCATCTTTAGTTCTCCTCGCGGCCGCGGGAGCAAAGAACGCCGACAGTTTTTCGGCCGTCTCGTCTCCTTCTTTTTGCGAGACATGGGCTTGGGTGTCTGATAGATGTGGCGGTATGTGAATGCCAGCTCTTCGTTGCCCCAATGTGCTTTAATGAGATTCAAACGGCCCTTGGTTTCGGATCTCACAGACTATGCGCCCATGCCATCCGAGCGCCAGCCACGCCCCCTGTACATCTCTGTTTTAATGTATGATTTTGTTTTTATAAACATATATAAAGGGATGCACCGATACCATTTTTGCAACTACAAGTACTGATACTTGCCCAAGATACAAATACTGATACATTTATGTTTATTGTCATGTGACAGTTTTTCTAAAACAATACAGACTAATGATGTCAGGACAGTGGTGGAGCGCCAGAGCCAGGTCCCAGCTACAACCGCTGCGACCCTGGCAGTTCTCATGAAAATGCCAAGTATCGTCACTGGTATCAGTGCATCCCTAATGGAAATGTTTACGTTAATATATGCATCTCCAGAAACTGGAAATATTAATTGTCATGTTGCAATATACTCATGTATTCAGTAGAGATCATTAACTGCTAAAAATGTATCTGATGCATGCTTGGGCTTGGCCATGACTATGCCATATTTCACATGTTACAGATAGTCAACTTTAGAAAGCAGAATGTATATCCAAAGAGATTCTTTATTTTGACATGTTTTAGGTTTTGTCTATATACAGTACTTGCACTGTAGCTAAACGTATACGGGACCTTGCAGCAATCTGTGATGCTCTATTATTACATAAGCATTGGTAGCACAGCAATGACTCAAACGGAAAAATAAGGGAAAAAAACTGTTTGGTTTAAGGTTTGCAGTTACAGTGAAGACTCAAGGCTGGTGGAATGTAACGCATGCAATCTTTATACTAGTCCGGCATTATAATAACAGCTTTCACAACACAGGGAAAGAATGTCAGAGGTAGCAAAATAAAACTAGCTAAGTTTATTGGTATGCAAGGACATATCAAAAGAGAGCTAGCATGTTATATAAAAAATCCTTATACTTAAGGGCCTGTATATACCAGGAACGGCACTGGTGTGAAATGGTCCTTAAAAGGCATTAAGAGTTGAATGAAACATAGAACTAGCTAGATCTTATGTCCTAGCTAGTCATACTATAAATCAGGGACAATTCCAGGGGCAAATTTACAACCTAATTGCACATACATTAAATGGATTAATTCGTTTGGCACCTGGCATACATAGGAACAATAATCAGTTGGATTGCTTCAATTTATTTATTTATTTTTTTGGCTCAGTAATGCTCAAGAAGTGATCTATTTGGTCCAATTCGAATGTACCTTTTGTATAGGCCTGAAAACCATTGTTAACTAACTAAAACGCTCATTTAGCACACTTGATTCTTTCATGGAAATAATTGTTAATTCCAATGGTCATATTGTTGGGTGTATGGCCAGCATTATGACGCAACCATACACCACTACTTAGTAAACTTGGGCCAGTTTTGCTTTTATCAGTATCTGGGAAGCTGTTATATTGACCTTGTCTAAATGCTTTCTCACCATTTTGTGCTACTCTTTAATCCTCTGAATGAGTAATTGGCTGTTTTTTCCCAAAAGGCCAAGGTGCATTTAACAAGAAAATAAAGAACCACTTTGCATTATGATGAATTCACGCTGAAGCTGACAGGATTATGGATGGAAAAGCACTTTTTTTCCTCTTGTCCCAAGAGTTTAACAGCGAGGTGAGACCTTGGCTTGATTGGGTCTGAGTGCAGCACCCTCATAAATAAATAAGCACATATTTCTATATTACCAGTCATCACCTCCTTCACAGTAAATAAACACGCCACAAAATACGCTATGTGTAATACCGTGTGAATTTCTGTAGAAGTGTATTTTATCGTTTCAGGCTTGTGTTTCTTGTCACTATTAAATCTTAAAATGCATTCAAGTACCTTAACTATTAACAAAGATGTATCTTATTTGTGTATCACTGAGCTGTAGATCCTCAAATCATCTCTGAATTCATATCGACACTGTCCTTCCTTCTGGAGGGTGACTACTTTTGTTCCCCACGGTCCCTGTGTGTGTTGTAAAGTAGTCACCGCTCCAAGCTCACTCCTGTGATGGGCTACAATCTCAATTCAAATTAGTAAACTAAACGTGAGATTGTCGTCCATCACAGGAGCGAGCTTGGAGCGGTGACTACTTTACAACACACACAGGGACCATGGGGAACAAAAGTAGCCCCCCTCCAGAAGGAAGGACAGTGTCAGCACCAATTCAGAGATGATTTGAGGATCTAAAGCCGAGTGATACAGAAATAAGATACAATGTTGTTAATAGTTAAGGTAGTTTAATTAATTTTTAAGATTTACCTCCTGCGGTTAGTGTCATTTTAAAGGACAGCTTTACTTTTAGTAAAGTTGTTCTTTAAATGCTCCCTCAACCGACCCCCTTAGTGGAAGCCACGTAGCTAAGTACTTATTTCACTTTAACTAAACACTTATTTGCGTAAATACCCCAGCCCTGTTTTTGACCATGGGCGGTGCTGTGGACATAGCCTATTGTGATTTCAGCAAACCATTTGATAGGGTTCCTCATAAAAGTCTAATTAAGAAAACAGTTGTACAAGCTAGGATGTAAACATTAGGTGATTCCGTGGAAACAAAGTTGGGTAAAGGATAGATATCAGAGTGTGGTTGCAAATGGGGTTTGTTATAAATAATCACTAATGATGTCCAACAAGGCTCTGTAGTAGGTCCTGTTCTATTTCATCTTTTTTTAAGTAATATAACTGAAGGTTTGGTGGGCAAGGTATGTCTTTTTGCTGATGACACAAACGTGATCAATACGATTGATATTCCTGGAGGTTTTTGTAACATGGAACATGATTTGGCATTACCGGAAGATTGATCAAAGCAGTGTAAAGTGCAGTTTACATTTCTAAATAAAATATAGTGTACTTAGGGAAAAGAAATCCTATCATAGAGTAGAATATTGTGGGTACAGTGTTGGCCAGAATTACAGAGGAAAAAGATTCAGGGGTGCCTATTTCTGACGATTGCAAAACGAGCAAACAGTGTGGCATGGCACAGAAGGCAAATAGAATTCTGAGTTGAATCACTTTTCAGATTTAGTTATCACTAAAGCAATCACAAACAGGAGGAAGGAGGTCCTGATTTCCCTATATAGATCTTAAAGGAGAATTATGAGGCGAGTGATTTCACTCAGCCTCATAATCTGAGCCGACCTGTGACAATGAAACTGTCACAGGTTGGCTCAGTAGATCGCGAAGTGAGCGAACACATACCGCTCACTTCTCGATCTATCCCCCCCCCTCCCCTGTCCGATCCTCCAGCGCTGACTGGCAGGCACATCTGGCTCTGTCTCTGGATAGCTGTCAATCCCGCAGCTAGGTGGATCTCAACAGCGGCTGCAGCGTCTCAGTTGTAGCTCACGGTATACTGAGCTTTGGGTCATGGGAGAACGCTAGTTTGTGTTCTCCCGTGACCCTTAGGAAAACTATGGGAAAAACCCTGACCACATAGTTCCCCTTTAAGTTATTACTATAGGGATCACAAGCAGGAGGAATGAGGTCTTGATTTCCCAATATAGATCTTAAAGCGGACCTTTACCCATATCTTTAAAATAACAACAAACACACCTTTAGAAATGTTTATCATGACAATCTACAAACACATACTTCTAGATAATTGCAGTCCTTGTATTCTTTGCATACCTTCTTTCTCTTTTCTTCCCCAGTCTTCTGGCAGTGGCCATGTTTACAAAGGGTAGATTACTAGCTCTCCTATTACTTCCTGGATTTCTGGCACATGTGACTAGACATGTGACCATGCACATCATCTCAGGGGAGGAAAATGCCTTTCTCTGAGATCTCCTGAGATTACAGATGAGATTTCCCAGCAATGCTCTGCTGATGACAAGGCAATCTTAGTGTGCATTGCGTTGGCAAACTGTCATTTTGCCCTTTCAAAGCAGGAAGTGAATGTTATGCAAGTGTAAGTATTCAAAAATCTCAGCATTTTACACCTGGCATGTCTATGTTATTATCAATCATCATACATAGAGGGATGCATTGGTAGAATGTGAGTGTAATCACTAGAGGGATCACGGGGGGATGAAGGAGGTCCTGATTCCCCTTTATAGATCTTTAGTTAGACCTCATTTAGAATACTGTCACCAGTTCTGGAGACATCAGTTACAGAAGAATATTGATAAGATAGGAGTCCAGAGACAGGCAACATGAATGTTGAAAGGTCTGAAAGATAAAACATATTAAAAGAGACTGCAGGAAATTAATATGCGTAGTCACGAGGAAAGAAGGAATAGGAGAGACATGAATTAAATCTTTAAATTCATTTAAAGGGAGTGAATAGGCTTCAGCTAAAATCAAGAACACAGGGAGACGACCTCAAGATAGTTGAGAAAAGTTCCAAACTAACTTTAGAAAATTTTATTTAGGAAAAAATAGTTGCTGTTTGGAAGAGACCTCCAGCAGAGGTAGTAATTTGTTCAATAGTAAGTGAATTTAATCATGATTGGGTCACACTTAGGTCTATATTGAGACATAAAGGTTAAAAACCCCAAACAAATAAAAACTAAATTAAAAAAGTGACAGATTCAATGGAACACTAGGTCTTTTTCTTCCATCACTCTTCTATGTTATTATGTAGGTACAGCCATTTGTCAATACAACATAAATCCACAAGCGGCAGTATATGAAATTGTGCATGCATGGCCAAAGCCTACATGTATGCACATGTGCACAATGACATCAAAGAACACTATGGCCTTTTTTACTTCCAGTGGTTTTTTACAGTCACCTTCCATGATATTAGTTTTTCAAGCAGTATTGTTCCTGCACAAAATATGAGTGTCAAATAATGAACAGCTGTCAGCCCCAAAAGCGTTAGGAAAGTCTACTTTTTATTTAAGGTACGTCACCACTTAGCTGGCATATGTTTAGATGCTAGAAACACATTTGTTATTGAATTAGCCATATGTATGCTTTCATAGTTTTACACATGTCTACAAACATTGAGTGGGTGCAATAAATACTGTGAGAGTACACTTTGGTTGTCCAGTCGTGTTTGCAGGTGTATTGAAGTGACAGTGTATGCACATTTTTAGGCCCCGTGCATGTGATTGACATAGGTGGGAACTTGCCAGCAATGACCATGTAATACCAGAATTTTTGAATCGGTTGCCGGGTCATTTCCTGGAATGCTTACATCTCCACAATGTTATTCATATCTAAGATGTAAACAAGAGGAGTCGTGCATGCTGTGTTTTGATTTCTACGGTGAGAGGAGGAAGAGCAATGGGTGGAGCTGGTGGAATAGGATGAGGAGGAGCAGTGGGTGGAAGGAGACTTGCAGAAGGAGTGGGAGGGAAGAGGATGATAAGGAGGATTTCCCAGAGAACGAGAGACCAGTCATGCAAACAGAGAGGTAAGTGTTTGTATGTACATATGTATCTATGTATGTGTGTATGCACTCAGTGTTACTGAAATGATATGTACATCATGCTGTCACCTATCAATTCCAGTGACACTGACAATGCTTGTAGGTAGGGCTGCCACCAACTAATTGATTAATCAATATTAATCGATAAGACTAGTTGTCAACTATTCTTATTGTCAATTAGTTGGTTGGATCCCCTAGCTCTCTTCTTTACGCTGGGAGGGCACAGCAAGCAGTGGGCGGGCCAGCCCACTACCTGCTGTATTTACATTCAGCTGCTGTCTGCAGAATCTTGTTGCCACTGGCAGCTGTCATTTCCTGGCTGAAGCAATTCGAGCGCCATGTGCTTACAATACAGTTATTTTAAAAAAATTATAAAAAGGTGGGAAAAAAAGTAATTTCGGTTTCGGTCTGACAAATCCTGCTGTTGGAGGTGCGTGGCAGTACCATTCATTTCAATGGCACCTCAAAACGTGCCTCCCACCCACAGTGTGATTGGAACGCATGACACCACAATGCCGTGTGTTTCAGTGCAGTGTGATTGCAAAAATTTGAGCATGCAGTTTTATTCTGATGTAAACTTTATGTTTGTAATACTCCATTTGTGTATTATATTTTAAATTAAGGATGTTTTTTTCTTAATTTTTTTTTATCTGATTAATCGGCCAACGAATCGATTATGAAAATAATAATTAGTTGCAGCCCTACTTGAAGGTGCTAGCCAGGTCAATACACCTTTCCAGAGAAATTGACAGTGCATCTGGCTTCCACCTATACTGCCATTGTCACTGGAATGGCGGATAGATAAGATCCAGGTGCACACACCATTCCAGTGACAGTGCCTGTTGGTGGCAGCCAGGTGCACTATTATTGTCACGGGAATGGCAAATAGGTGGCAGCCTGGTGCACACACCATTCCAGAGATGCTCTAACCCAGTGATGGCGAACCTTGGCACTCCAGCTGTTTTGGAACTACAAGTCCCATGAGGCATTGCAAGGCTCTGACAGCCACAGGCATAACTCCCAGAGGCAGATGCATGTTGGGATATGTAGTTTTGGCACAGCTGGAGTGCCAAGGTTCGCCACCACTGCTCTAACCTATCCGCCATTCCATTGACACTGACAATTAACCTGGCTCCCACCTACAGGCACTGACAGTGTCAGTGGATTTGTGTACCCACAGCGCACCTGGATCCCTCCTATCCACCATTCTGTAGACTCTAGACCTATCCTTTAGGTCCCCCCCACCCCCCACACTTTTTTAAAAGCACCCCTCCATAGATTCACCCACCACCCCACCCACAGGCTCAGAAATTACCATTTCTAAAAGTTTGCAGGTATGATGATTGATTCACCTGCAGTGATTGTGTGGTGAATGTCATAGAGACTGTGTGCAAAGGCTCTTGTACATGGGCTTTCCATTAGGTCTACGCTTTATTTGATCTGAGCTTCATATCTGAGATTATTCTAAACTCAGTTGATAGCCGTTTATCAAACATTACATGGAAAGTGCCAGCCAGTTCATGTATATCTGTTCATGCGGAGAGCATACAATCCAGGAGGGATAAAACAAAATCAATGCTGAGCTCGGGATACAAAAACTTTGATTTAAAGCAAAACTCTGGGCAAAAATGTGTGTAACCCTTGCAGGCTACCCCTGCACAGTAAGGGTTAAGTGCTCATTTATGTCTAGGTGCTAAAAAGAAAAAAATAGTTATACTCACCTGAACCACGGAGCCAGCTGGCTGCTACTACTGTGCCTGAAGCCTGTCCTCTCCTCCGCTGCAGCAATGGCATGTCCCTCAGCATCCTCACATGCTATACACCGTATATAGAACGTGATGACTTAAGGATCCTTAGACTGCTGCAGCGGAGGAGGAGAGAGGCTCCAGGTACCGGTCTAAGAGGAAGCCATCTCCAAGGATCAGGTGAGTACACTTGTTTTTTTTTTTAGCACTTAACACTTGCAGTGCTGGGGTCGCCCCACATTACTGCACATACTGTATGTGGAGGAAATATATAAAGGATACCAAGATTCTCCTAACAATACACATGCCTCTATTATTTGGACGTGTGTTTTGCCTGGACTTCAACTTGAAACGTCCTCTCTGCGTTCATATAAAAACGTGAGGAACCATAAAGCAGCATGCACCTTGTTCTGTAAGAGAAGCAGCAGCACCTGTAAGAGGAAGAAGCAATGCTAACCACTGAGCTTTCATGCTGTCTTTTATTTTCATCACTGTCGCTCATTAACAAACTCTGGCTCTTTATGAATCACTAAATAAATAGCCCGGTTCTAATTAAAACTGTTTTTGTGATATCACAACAGAAATATTTGTGCTAAATAATTTTCCAGAATAAACAGCTGCATCCCACTGCTGGGAGCCTTCTTTCCCCAGGACACAAAGTCCTGCTACGCTATTATTTATTATTTTATATTTTACAGATAATTATATATTAAGTTACCATTTCTCATAGAAAGATAAGGATGATGATATTTACTAAAAACATTCTAAAAACATGTTATACAGGAAATCAAATGAGGTCCCGGTGAGCAATGATAACATCCAGACAAACAAATAATTTAAATAAATAAACATAAGTATAAAAGTAATAGTGTGAAGATAAATATTAATATTATTAAATTAACACCATTTTCTTCAATGTGAGCCACAACTACACATAAAAACCAGCAGGATGCTCCATAACATTGTAATATTATCAATCATAAATTGCAATGTTAAAGAAAAAAAAATAATACTAACAGCAGCAATACTTCAGGGTGTTGTGGAATTTGTCAATCTCACAGTATTGGGATAAAGCTGTTCCTCAGCCTGGTGGTTCTAAACCTAATGCTGAGTAACCCCCGACCTGCAGGGAGGAGGACTAACAGTCCATAAGCAGGATGGGAAGAGTCCCTCATAATATTGAGTGCCAACTTCCTATACCAGCTGTTATAAATATTATGGATGGTGGGCAGATTGTTGCCAATAATCCTTTGGGGAATCTTTACCACCCACTGCAGTGCAGGTTTATCAGCAGCAGAGAAATTACTGTACTAAATGATAATGCAAGAGGAAAGGTTTATTGCTATTATTATACAGGATTTATATAAGGGCCAACGGTTGGCACAGCACTCTACAAAGTATGGAGAGACAGTACAATACAATTCCATACAAGAGGATTAGAAGAACCCTGCCCATGAGAGCTTACGATCTACAGGGAGGGGCAAGTGATACAAAAGGTGAAAAGCTTTGGGGGATGAGCTGATTGAAGGAGTAGATGAACGTTTTTTAAAGTGACACCAAACTCAGGAGTTAAACCTTAAAATGCATTCAAGTACCTCACATTTAGTTTACTAATTTGTATAGAGATTGTAGTCCATCACGGGAGCGAGCTTGGAGTGGTGACTACTTTACAACATACACAGGGACCACGGGGAACAAACGTAGCCACCCCCCAGAAGGAAGGACAGTGTCAGCACCAATTCAGAGAGGATTTGAGGATCTACAGCTGAGTGATACACAAATAAGAGTTTTAAGAGTTGAGGTACTTGAATGCAGTAACTGCTTCATTACAAAGTAAGAAAGTTACATAGTTACATAGTTACATAGTTACATAGTACTTGAGGTTGAATAAAGACATTAGTCCATCAAGTCCAACCTATTAGGATCTCATTCTAGGAGTACCCGTACCCCTGTATATTACGGTCCCTTAAGAAATCGTCCAAAAGTTTCTTGAACAATTCCACATTATTTGCTGAAATCACCGCCTGTGGCAGTCAGAAAGTGTCTGTCAGAGCTTCCAGCCATAGAGGTGCAGTAGGCAAGGGCGTATCTGCTGCAAGGCAAACAAGGAGTTTGCCTTGGGCGGCAGTTTTCAGGGGGGCGGCATTTTTGTTAGGCAGTCGGGTGGAGGAGGCGGCGGAGTCAAAAGACGCAGAGGAGGAGGCGATAGTAGGCAGAGGAGGCGGCGGAAGAGGCAGAGCAGCAGGAGGGGGCGAGGTGGAGCAGCAGGAGGGGGCAGGACGAGGCCGGGACGACGTCGGATCAGGATGGGGCGGGGCCAGGGCGCCGTAGGAAGCCGGGTCACCTAAGAGTCTTCCGGCTGCGGAGGAGACCAGGTCCTGCAGCACCAGTCCAGCAGTGGAGGAGGCCGAGGACCAAGCAGCAGGTAACAGAATCACACTGCTGCTAAAGCCCAGCATGAATTCTGCACAGCCCACCTGAGAGTCTCAGGTGGGCTGTGCTCGATCTGTGGTTGGCTCTATGGTGGGCAGAACCCACCAAACATCCTGCACGGGTCTGCAGGGTCTCAGGGGGGCTTTGCAGGATCTGTGGTGGGCTCTGTGGGGTCTATGGCAGAGCCCACCACAGATCCTGCACAGCCCCCCTGAGATCCTTCAGATTTAGTGTGGGGGGGTGCCCTAGTTTCGCTTTGCCTAGGGCAGCCCCAAACCAGAATACACCAGTGGCAGTAGGGATGCATATTGCATACATTAATGCAAGTAGCAAGTGTGATATTTGGCTCCAAATGTCGAGTTTGTTTTAGGGCTCCGGTCCAATTTTATTTGTCCACAAAAATTCTTAACAAAAGGCGTTACCCTTGCAGGAGTGTTTTCATCATCATACAGTTAGTAATAATATCCAGCCTTCTGACCATCTGGTCTGCTTAGACCCCCAGCCTGCTTCAGCACAGACTGAACTTTTCCCTCAGAGATCGGCCTGGTCAGAGTACCTGTCTAAAAGGCTAGACAGGCCCGGACACATGCTCCTTGCATGTCAGTCTACACACATTCTGCTCCGGCATGAAATCTGTCTCCTGGGGAGGGAGCAATGGCTGGTAAAACTGGCTTTCTTCTTTGGGGCAAAAGCCAACTGTTTCAAATTAGTTTTACACTTGATCAGGGATCCTTTCAATGCTGACACAGGCACTATGTGCATCTTTAGATATTGACAGGTCATCTGGTGGTCACACAAGGTTTTCAATGCCCTACCTATACCAGGAAGACCCCTGCATTATTATGCAATGCTTCTAACTAAGCCACACAGTAGTGCCAGGCCAGTAAAACTGAGTACATTGAGCTTCATTTATCTGGAACTAGCATGCAGCTGACAAATAATGACAATGGCACACAGGTGGGAGAAGACTAGGAGCTGTGCACTCCATTATGGTATCCAATCTTGAGAGGATCCCTTTGAAAGTCACATGTATGATGGAATCAAGGTAGCGGCTGATTAAAAAGCAATTGTTCTAAGCATTCACTTTCTACAGTCCAGAATGAGGGTGAACATATTGTGAGAGCTGTGCTTTGGGTACATTCATCACTAATATGGACATTGAATACAACAGCAGGTTGTACTGGAAAATTTTACAACATGTAAACATTTATTGCACATCTACACTCTACAGCTGAAGTAATTATGTAAAAAGAAATAACAGGGCTCCAAAAAAAAAGTCATAAAATGCAGTCTGCTGAGTTTGCAGCTGGAAGTCTGAAATGAAAACTTTGGAGAGCTAGGTCCCAGTTTTTCGGTTTCTTTATGCTGTCAGACTGTGATCTTAATAGTCTTTATTTCATAATCCAAGATGCCCCAATATGTTATCCAGTCATATTTCACCTATTCAGTGTAGTGTTAGTGATAACAAATGATTTCTAAATGGATGGTATTTTATTACTTATCCAAGGTCCTATTGCCTTATATAAGTCCTCTTATACCATTGCCTGCTTTTCTTGATTTATTCCCTTTGGAATAAATTAAAGGTGCCCATACACTGCACGATTATCGTACGATAATCGTATGCGATCGGTTTTTCGTACGATAATCGAGCAGTGTGACCGGAGACGTGCGACCGTTTCTACTGTACGGTCGCACGTCTTCTGTCGAACCAGCATGTTCGAAAACCAGCCGGGAATCGCGATTCTCGGCTGGTTAGAACGGTGCTCGGAAGACAAATGCCGAACGGGCCGGTGTGTGCACGCGCACACTGCCCGTTCAGCATTGCGGTCATCGGAAGCCCGCCCCTCAGGGGGGCGGGCTTGCGATGATCGAGAGTGCGATCTGCCTGTCCAAGATAGGCAGATCGTACGTTTTTTTAATCCCTGTACAACCATCGCAAGACTAAAGTCTTGCGATGGTTGTAGAGTGTATGGCCACCTTTACGCTGATCCATACACACAAGACTTTGGTCACTGAGGTCTTGCTTGTTCAGTCAGTTTCTCAATGGAGTCAAAATAATGTGATCCAGTGGACACTCCTGAATACTGCTGATTTACTGGCTTTGAGAACATGAATTTAATAGAAACTAACAAGAGCCCAAAATTAAGATAATTTGAAGAGGCTCTCCAAAAAAACCCTGGCTTGTGTCACATACTTTGTAGAACTCCTTGGGGGATGATGGTACAGTATACAGTATTTTAAACCATTTTACTAATATTTTAACTAAAAAAGAATATTAACAGTATAATCTTCCCATAAAAAAGCAATGCCCCAGAAAATGTCCATTACCTTACCTACCCAGTGCCAGTCTGTTTTGTGTCAGTTGTGAAATCGGATTGGTCATCAAGGATCCTATTGGCTGAAGAGCAACCAATGAAAATCCTTTATAGCAGCAGGAAAGAAAACATCCAATGCTGCGCAACTGCACTACCTGTCTTCAAGGAAATAATACCAGAACAATCAAAATATTGGAGATTAATCATTTGGATGTCATTCTAGTGAGTACATTATACTGTTAAAGCCCCATTTTCTGTTTTGTTTTGGTAAAAATTTTAAAATTCAAGACACTAGACTAGCTGTATTTTTCTTGAAGTGGTTTCGCTGGTCATCCGACTAGCTTTCTCAATTCAGAATTGTTGTTTTTCAACTGACTAGAAGAAGGGAGACTAAAGGGAACATTCTGAGCTGCTTGAAAGGGTTTTCATTTCTTCAGGTCATAGTATAGCTAGTTAATTGACACGTTCAATCAGGCTTATTAAGTAAGAATATAACTAAAGGTGCCCATACACTTTACAACCCTCGCAAGACTTTTGTCTTGCAAGGGTTGTAAAGTAATTTAAAAAACGTACGATCTGCCCATCTTGGAAAGGCAGATCGTACTTGCGATCATCGCAAGCGTGACCCCCTGAGGGGCGGGCTTCCGATGACTGCAATGCTGAACGGGCAGTGTGCGCGTGCGCACACCGGCCCGTTTGGCAGTTATCTCTCGATCATGCTAAAAAACAGCCGAAAATCGTACGATTCTCGCCTGGTTTTCCAACATGCTCGAAATACAAAAGTCGTGCGACCATACAGTAGAAACGGTCGCACGCCTTCCATACACTGCACGATTATCGTACGATCGCGGGATTTTCCACGATTCTCAATATTGGGCACCTTTTGTCATGTTTAATGTGACCAAATACTACTAACCACTTTATTGTAATATTTGTACAAAATTTCCCTTTGACATTCACTTTTTTATATTGTGCTTGTTGTATTATATTTTTACATAGTTACATAGTATTTGAGGTTGAATAAAGACATTAGTCCATCAAGTCCAACCTATTAGGATCTCATTCTAGGAGAAGTATTTTCACTGCTGTATATCATATACAGATTTTTACATCCTCCTCCTTGTGGCTATCTGTTTATGTAGAAGTCTATTCAGCCAACCTGGTAATAACTGCTGAGATAACCTTGGGAATTCTGATATTTTATTCATTCAGGCAGATAGACCTGCCTTGAGGGAGGAAAGCTTTGTAGGCAGCTAATCACAAACAAAGGTTGCAATTTAGGCAGTGCTTGCAATGAACGGGGCTTTTTGACTATCCAAGGAGGCCATAGTGAGCAACACTAGTAGGATTATTCACAAAAGGGTGAAGCGTTTGGAGAAGGCAGGAGAAGGGAACAATCTAGGACAAAATAGCTGATTTGCAAAAATTCTCCAATTCTGCTCAATTCTATTTCAGCTATGTTGTCCTAGATTGTTCACTTCTCCTGCCTTCTGTAAACTCTTCATTCTTTTGTGAATAACCCTACTAAGATGATTGAGGTGCTAACTGGTGCACTGTCCTGTCCACCTTGTTGGCAGGGCTTGATCCTCCACTCTGTAAAAGGGGAAAAATCTAAATGATGTACAAACACAAAGTCTCAGCAAGAATTGGTGAAGGATCCCATGCTCCAGCAACTCAAGGGCAGCAGATACTTCTCCACCTCCTCTGTCAGTGAGATATCTGTCTGTTTATGGGTGGTCATATGCACAATAACACTGCAGTACTTCAAAGCGTGAAACACAGCCTGAATCTATCATGAATATTAATATATAATGATATTATAATATTTATGCATATTCATATGTATGTATTAAAAAAGAAAAAAAGGCTTTTGATTCACTATGTAACTATGAGCGCAATCAAATTTAATCATGCAGTCTGTCACTAACATTAATACAGCAGTTTTTGTTTTGAGTCCCGTGACATAAGTTTATTACGTGTCAATCCTGCCAGTAGATCCAGTGATTTTTCTCTTACTTTAACAGGATGAGAACACTGTTTGTTGTGCAGCGAAATCACAGTAGTGTTGTCACACTGTGGACGCGGTACTCCTAGATGCGCATGTACTGTAGTTTTGAATGGACTAAATGTAAGTGGCAAGCAAATTAAAGCCCAAGTCCAGATAAAACTTTTAGGCAGTTACAGAAACAGTTTTGTTTTAAAAGAAAAGTTTAACATTTAAATAAAAGCTGACCATTGTAAACTCCCCCTTCAGTGTTTTATGGTTTCTCCCAACCCCTGTAATTGTCACTTTTGCTGGAGAGTTTGGTGTGCATGTAAATAAGGAGAAAAAGGTAAATAAGCACATGTGATACAAAAAGAGAAAGACTACATCCATTAGGCGTTCACAGTAGGTAGAAACAAGGTCTTACCTTTACAGACAGTATGATTTTCAGGTTCATATCCAGCTTTGCAGGTACATCTGCCGATGGGCACCATCCATTCTCCATCACCATTGCAGTACAGTTTAATGTGTACATCTACTTCCTCTGCATTAGGGATACATGTTCCTCTTGCTATCACCAGTGACGTGCTCTCTGCCCCAGTCATGGTTTCCGGGAAGACTGCAAAATTCTGAACCACAGACGGGCACTTTTTGAAGAAGACACGGACAGACAGGAGTGACATACATGCTCCATAGTCCTGGAATGCTAAATAGAAGCCACTGCGAGTCAATGGGCCAAAGCTACGAACTTCAGTGTTTACTTTCATCAGTCTCCCACCAAAGTCCACCTGTGAGAAGCTTTCATCAGCAGCTATGGTATCAACTTTAAGATATGGGGCATCATTCCAAAATGCAGAGTCTTTATTGGGAACATGGGAGTCTGACTCATAGTAATATAAATTAAAAGTTTCTTTGCAAGAGCCTGGCACATTAGGGAGGCTACTACAGTCCCGGACAGTAAAGCGCATCTCCACGTAGACACGCTGGGCATTCCTCCGAGGAATGAAGGTAGTGCGAAGCCAGTTGTTCTGGTTGGGTCCAAAAACATTGCACACTTGGTATGTGCGTATTGTATTGAGGTTTTCATCGTAGCCGCTCACCTCTTCCCACTGTAGAAAAAAAAAATCAACAGTTGTATAAGACAGAAAATCCATACAGCAGTAAAAAAACTTAGTCCACTAGTCCACAGATTAGTCCACACAAATATTTCACTAATGAGGAGATACTGAAGTTCTGATTCACTCACTGATTTTTTTTTATCTTTATTTATTGGGTATTTTTGTAACTTACTGTGTAATCTCACTTCTTTTCCTGCATTCTTTATTATAAAATAAATAGAATAAGACATGTTGCATAAATATTATTGCAGACTAAATTGCGGATTTGTTGCCAGTAAAGCCCAGCACCCAACCATAAATTACAAAATCTGCATGTATTCCTAAATGCACAGAATATTACTGGATATTGACATCTTATAGGTATATTAACCCTATAAGGTTAATATGCCTTATACTTATAGGGTATAAGGCAGTCATCTTGCCTGTGTCTGTGCAAAGGCCCTCCATCACCTTGCCAACTCTATGCTGCCACTCTTTCCTCTGTTGCATCTGCCACTAATGTCCCCAGTATCAGCTGATGTCAGACACCAGGGGGAGCAGTAACAGTATTCCCTCTGTCATGTGACAGTGTTCAGGCCTAGCGATTGGCTGCAAGACCTAAACACTGTCACATGGAAGGAAGTCTCATGCTCCCCGATACCAGGAAGCACCAGATATTTTTACTGGTTGAGGCAGCAGAAGAGTAGCAAGGAAGCATCAGAAAGGCAGACATCCCAACCTGCAAAACCTTATTTCAGGGAGGTTCCTGTCTCATTTCAGGGAGGTGCCCTTCTGTTTTTTTTTACAGCGGCCGTCGTCCAAATATAAAAGAAATAATAATGATAATAATAATTTATATATATATATATATATATATATATAATGGAAAGGTGAGTATTTGGTTCCCTTTATATAGACACTGTCACTTTGCCCTGAATGGGTAATGTGACAATGTCTCTTGAATGATCCTCAGGACATCACAGTAAAGTCAAATAACATCTCCGGGGCATACAGGAAGTGGCCAGAAGCCAGGTTTACAGCAGAACTCCAGGTATAACTTTGTTATTTTTGTCCCTAGGAAAAACAGGGACTTTACCCTTGCAGTGCAGAGGTAGCCCCACTGCAAGGGTTAATAATATTTTTACCCGGAGTCGTTCTTTAAGGTATTTTCCTTTCAGTTTTCTTATTTCTTTTACTTAACACTTTTAAATCAGGGAATGGCAGGGTTCCCAGATAAGCAGACACTGCATTTCATGCAAAGTCTGCATTAATAAAGACAGAGGGAGGGTACTATTCCCTGCAATGTCCGTTATCATAGTTTATAATTGTGTAGAATTTGGATGGTTTATTTTCTTATTTGTGAATTCTTTAATAAACTCTTGTGTTTAAAATGTACTGGTCCTTACAACAGTAATGGTAAATAGCCATAAATGACAGATTCTCTTTTTGCTCTAAGAAGACACTAGAGAAGCTTATTCTCCCATCAGTATGTTTGTGATACCATTGCATATCTCATATAGAGAGGTGATACCTGGAGTAATTCATATTCTGCAGATGGAGGCTAGTGGTTAAAAGAATGGAGAGGATGTGATTTATGGAAGGGGATGTGGGTTTGAGGAAAAGGAAGCGGAAGCTGTTGCAGCAACATAATTTAGTGATGCTGTTGAAAGACATATCGTTATCCCCAGCACAGAGTAATACAATATTAAAATGCTTTTTGAGGCTTTCCTGAGTCTCCAGAGAGGTGCAGCCAGTTATTACTTGCCGTAAAAAATGTACTTTAACTTGATACCTTTTTCAAGCTACACCTTGAAAATAACAGCAATAATGTTAATACATAATAATAATAAATGCTCTCTGTATGCACAGATTACATTTAGATACATGCTTTACTTTAAAATTAGTAGATATGAATATCTATTGCAGGTCTACATTATTATTATTACATAGTATTTATATAGCGCCAACGGTTTGCACAGCGCTTTACAATATAAGGAAGACATTACAATTACAATACAATTCAAGACAAGATGGTGAGGAGGGCCCTGCCCCTGGGGGTTTACAATCTAAAAGAGGAGGGGTAAGTTATACATGAAGAGGTAGCTGTGTGGGGATGAATTGTTTGAGAACGTGATGGTTGAGTGGTTAGGTTGAGGTGGGATAGTCTTCCCTGAAGAGATGAGTCTTTAGGGAACGCCTAAAGTCAGTTAAGGTGGGAGATAGACGGAAAGGTTGTGGTAAAGAGTTCCAGAGGATTGGAGAGACTCTAGAGAAGTCCTGGAGGCGAGTATGGGATGAGTTGACAAGGGAGCTGGAAAGCAGGAAGTCTTGGGAAGAGTGTAAGAGATTATGAGTACTGACACTGTAATCATGAATTATCCTATACTGGTATTGTCTAGTGCAGAATATAAACACTCAGCTAATGTGAGATTAACTTTGTTGTTTGGCTTTTATCCAATTGAATCAAGCAATGCTGTGTTATGCAGCTTTCTGCTTCATTTTATTGTCTAAGGTTATATGGGACGCTATCTTCTGTCCAATCAATCCATTGGCCCAGGATTGTACAATGTAGAATATATCTTGCGTAATGCATTACACAACCTATAATTTGGAGGTGACTATTTCTGGTGTGTTTTTCTCACATAGGTGGAGGGTCGCACTAGTGATAAGTGGACATGAGTGTGGCTATTCTATTAAAGAACTCTGATCACTTCACTTGCACTTCATCATTATAATCATGGTGCTGATATTATAGTTTATTATTACTATTCCATATATGAACATGTACAAATTTCACCTAAGATATTGTATTTAAATATACGTTGGTGGGACCAGATGGGCACACAGGAGAGCCATGCAAAAAACGAAAACAAATATTACATTATCACTGAGAAAACTGAGATTGTTGCCGGTTAAGATGTGAAGAAACTGTGAGTATATTTATAACCTCCTTTTGGGAGGAGAGATTTCCCTTCACTAGAAATGTGAAGATAAGTCACCAGCACTCCAAAATGCAAGGAAAATATAATGTATTGCAAACAACATCACATAGGTCAAAATAGCCAACATTTAGGGTCCACACTTGAGGAAGGGACACTGCGCAGACACTGTATCGTCTTGAGTAAGGGAACCTACGCAGTCACCGTGTTGTCTTGAGGAAGGGACCCTACGTGACCCCGAAACGTTGGCTATTTTGACCTATGTGACGTTATATATTGCAATAAACAGTATTTCCCTTGCAATTTTGAGGGCTGCTGATCTATCTTCACAACTCTGAGGTTCTGCATGGCACTATCTGTGGTGGTCACTACAAGCACCTATCTTATCTACACTGGTTACAACACTGTATGGTGTGCCGCAGGCACTTTCAACAACTTCCCTTCACTACTTATTCTGGAGACACAGCAGGAAATGATAGGAAATCTCTCTCTAAAGTGAGAGGAAAGCCTCTTTTAGACAGTTGCCTCTGGAATAAGTGTCCCCAACTAAAGATGTCCCCTCACCTGCTGTTCCAGTGGCAACTGTAAGATTTTGCATTTCCCATTGCTTTCTGTTTGAGGAAATTGGTCCCCAGGACCAACAGAGAGAATGAAACCCCCCCCCATAAAAACCCGGACAGCAATAAATATGTGACAGAAGTTTTAACACTTTCCACTCTATCCAAAGCATATGAGCCATGGTTTATATACACTGCAGTGATTATGGCCAACATGTATGAAAACAGCTGTATGCAGTATGGAATAAATTGTATCTGTAACAGTAAATCAGCAGTTCTGGATGAACAATGGGCCACAGCGGCAATACATAATTTGCATGGCTCAGCTTACTATCCTAAAATAATCATTAGACCTCTTTTTGAGGGGGATTTGTAATGGAAGTGAGACATATTTAAAATTCTTCTGTTTTAAGAAGACTCTGTCGTGCTTCACAAAGCAAAATGAAAACAATTTTGTGTAGAGATACATTTGAGCCTAAACTTTAAGCTTTTATGTTAGTTTTCTGTATTTATAATCCTTACACAGAGTTGTTGTTTTTTAGCATTTTACTCTGTGCTAGTACGAGTTGTCTTTGGAGAAAGCTACAAATCATTCTTTCCCTTTGCATGAAGCCGATCCCCCACTAAGCATCATCTTGTCTTCTTCTTGCTCATTATCTACATTCCTGCTACTCTTGCATCACAAAGGTAAGTGATATTAATCACAAAGATTAATTTGGCTAGATAGCACTTCATGCTACTTTAGAAATTTGCGCTCCGCAAGCTCCGGGGAGGAAGCCACCGAGGCAACTAATTAAAACCCCATCTTAAAAGGCAATGTTATTGTTCTGATAATGAAATAAACAGGAGATGAAGGAGGATAAGGTACATGTGGAGAGGCAGTGGTGGAAAATTTCATTCCCAACAACATTAGCGCTTACACTTCATGCAAATCAAACCGCCATTAATAATGTAAGGTGCACTATCACGATTAGGAAAATGAAGCACTTGGCAATACAACACATTCTTTTTAAGGGTACACGGGTAAAAAGACAAATATGTTTTACTTCTTTGAAAAATGCTATGGTTCATATACAGTGTGTGCGTATGTATGTGTGTATATATATATATATATATATATATGTATATAGTCAGGCACTGGCTGGCAGGATTTTGGTCGGTGTATAAAGGTCATATAGGTTTCTCACCTACACATGGTGAAGGGCCTCATGGTTTGTGTCTGCTATGGAGGAAACAAACTTCTTGATTTCATAGATCTTAATATTTTTTGTTCTGTGTTCTGGAGCCCAGAGGTTTCTTTAGAGCTTTGGAAGGGATAAAGCCTCCATTTGAGGTCTACAGTTTACCATATCACATTAAATAATCTGAGCTGTCCATTTGCCATATTATATCTGAGCTGATTGATACTTAGGGCTGTCTCTCTCTCTGCTGTTGGGTGAAAAGGCTGCCGCTGACAGAATACTAAAAAGGTACAAGAGCTGTTGTTAAACTCATTAGGGGCACCTTAATAGTCATGAACATACTTGAGCTTAGTTACTGGATTGGACAAGCAGATGTCTTATTTTATGCTATGGACTTGACTGATGGATTCGTCAATTTTTCGTCCCTCCGTTAAAACCCCAATAAACACTCAGACTGAGCGACATGGATTTTAACGGCCACAGCAGCCCTTTTATTAAACCAAACAACTTTAACAATAACCAAAGTAATAAACCAAATAAGATACACAAATAATACTGTAAACAATGGATGACCTGAGAAGAGGGTCTTTGGGTGCCCAACAGCCCAAAAAGGCCTCTCATAACACTCCACCCATGTCCCCAGCCGCGCCACAACCAGCTCGAGGACACTTACTCCTTCTGGGTTCCCAAGGGGCCAGGCCCCCGCCCTTTACAAATCCAGACACCAACAGGGGGAAGCACCCATACCAGCTGAGGGCCCCCCATTTTTGTAATCAACTCCGATTTTGTAGACCCCCCAAAGACCCCCTAACCCGCCAAGCTGCCGTGACAAAAGAAACCCCCCCCAACCCCATCAACTACAAAATTCAGGGAGGGAAGGTGGGACAACCTGCTTCCTTCGTCGATTTCCAGAAAGAGGACGTCCATCAGCCCTTGCAGTTCCTTCCCATGCGGCTCCTCCCGGATACCTGACTCCCATGTCCAATCAGATAAGAGAAGCTATTCCAATTTTATTTTTAAACTCTTTCTCCCGGGACTATTCCTCCCCCCAGTCATGTAACCCCTCCGCTTAGTCTCTCCGGTCTGTCTTTCTGTACAAAGCCCTCCTACATTGATGCTGTTTGCTGCCATGCTGAATAAAAGTGCAGTACAGACTTGCTGGGAGTGTTCCCAGCAAGGGATGCCCTGTCTCTTGCATTGTTTACTGCTGCCAATACTACAGTAGTTGAGCCTGTCCTATATATAAACTTTGCAGATCATGTTGATCAGTAGCGCTCATCTTACGTAACTGAACTAGCCCATGGCAATGATAACCTTATGCTTATAATAAGAAAACAATATTTCTTAATAAAATGCCTGTTAAAGCCCAACAGAGCTTTCAGTTTAAATTAGCTAAATACATTCCAGGTGCATCAAAACAAAAGGTCCCCATTCACACCAGAGCATAACTGATGCGTTTACTTCCTGCATTTGGCATGCGTCCCCATAGATTTCAATGGGTTCCTAGACATTTTATTAAAATCTTTTCTGTATATTTTCTGCACCGTTTCTTTCATTAAAGGACGATCCTAAAAATCGTTAAGCTTATCTCTACGCTGTAAATACGGACTTAAAGTATCCTTGCCTCTGTGAAGAGCGCTACTGTATAGTAAATCCTGTCATATTCCTGTCTGAGAGGACAGGGTTTGTTTAAGTGGTTTAAATTGTCGCAGCATTTGCTTGGCACTGTCTGTGTTTCCGTTTATAAAAAAAAAAACACATGGTGGCAGCGAATGTTTGGTGGGTAAAGGGTTAACTGCGAGTTAACCCTTTAACTGGTGACGATCGCTCTCAATCCACTGGCCTGAGATTGTGTCCCGCGAGCTGGGAAATCTCTGTGCAGGGTGATGCTGGGAGTGGTATCGCCACGTCCTTGTGATGCCCACACTCGGTTCAGACTTGTGTATAGTCACGTGTGATTGACGTACAGCGGGTTTGGGTCGGGCGTACGTCACATATTGTACTTATACATGTGCCAAACATAGGTTAGTGTTCACCTCCTGGAACCAGTAAAAAACCCAGGAAGTCAAAGAATGTAAGCTTCCATCTGAGGTCTCCAACAAATTGATTAACTATAACAATTAAGAAGTTCTGAGGGGAGCTAAATGTGACGATAAAGCATGCAACCTTTTATTTAATTATTTAATACTTTGACCCCCCCACCCCTCGCTCTAATCAACATGCCAATGACATTTTTAGATATAGCTTTTCCATATTCCATACATACCTTATTTTAGACGCAGTGGTCTGGTGCTAGATCTTTGTGCTTCCCCAGGCAATGCAGGCAGATCGCAGCTGGTGGGAGGGGTTGGCAGGGGGCTGTACATAGCTTGCTGAGAGCCTAACAGCACCTTGCCCCTCACTAATCCTCTAAAGGGCCCTCAGCCCTGATGCAGCCAGTGGGCTGGCTCCTAGCTGGAGTTATGCAAATATCAAAATGCCTTTATAGGAGGATGCCAGTCTGGAGCAGGCTAAATGTCCCTAGGCAGGCTGTATTTACAAGCAAAGTGAGACTGAGCCACTATGATTGAATAAATGAATGAAAGGGGCAGGCCAGGGACAGTAAGACTGGGGAGGAAAGTGCTAGATAATGATGGATGTCCTGACTTGCTGCAGTTTCTCATGCAGATTGTCAGAAGCTCACACTGTGCAGTGAATTCAGACTAAGCATTTAATTATAAAAGGAAATAATGCATTTTAAAATATTTGCTATAGTAAAAATCCATGACTTCAGTAGCATAAGTAGCCACGCATAAGACAAGGCAGATTCTCCAGGTCTTGTTGGTATATATCAGAAATCACATTTTGCACAGCTCTATGCCACAGGGCAGAAACTAATGACAGAATTATGGGTCATTTCTGCACTGGCTAATATAAAATCACTGAGTATGCATTTACATTTAAATGTAGATGTTGATAATGTCAAAACATGGAAAACGGTGACAATAGCTGAATAATTAGATCAGCCAACATAGAGCGCAATCTCCTTTGTCCAAGCTCGTTAGTACTGTGAAAACTTGTCATCTGATAGCCATATAATGATATATATATTTGCTTCTAACTAATTATCTACTATTATAGCGAGCTAGGACTCAAGTCTACAAATTATTATGCGAGACGTAGTGAATAATGTCACTCATCGTGTATATCATGGGCACTTACTATGCCGACAAATGAGCCCTCTGCTGCATTGCTAATCAATCTATTTTTGTATTCATTTCCAATAAACACTCACCATGCAGCAAAGTATAACTCTTATATGTAGTGGCAACGATACAGCTGTGAAATAATGATTTATATAGCACCAACATACAGCAATATGTAAGCTTTACAAGGCACATACAGCCATTCACATGAGTCGCTACCTGAAGGAGCTCATAATCTAATATCCTTACACACTCCTTATGCAGAAACACAAACTAAGCTCAGTTTGGACATGGAAAATCATAACAGCATGTTTCTGGACTGTTGGAGAAAACCAAAGCACACAGCTGACACCCATACAAACCCAGGAAGTGCATAAATACTCCAAGCAGATGATGTCATTGATTCGATCCTGATTCTGACTAGAACTATCCAATAACATCAGGACAAAAAAAAGTGTTGTGTATACAATAGGAGGAAAACTTGAGTAGTAGATGGATGTCAGAAGGGTAGTGACGTCAGCACAAAGAGACGGTAGGGGACGGGTGGTCTCGGGCGTATCTGCAGCAATAGATTAGTGGTCCCCCACACTCAGAAACAATGGGGCAGAGGAACCTCAATGGGGGACGTAGGTGAGTATATCTTGCATCAGCAGGTAAGGACCCAAAAAAACGGGATGTGTTAAAGAGAGGTGGGAGGGGGGTCATATTTTGCCTGAATGGTGCTTTAATGTTTTCATACCTCTACAATATTTTAACTGTAGGTGGGTGTACCTGTCCTGTATCAAACTTATAAGACATCTCTATATAATTTGCCGAGGACTAATAATAGCATTGATGGCCTACACAGTGGGCACACTAACAGCACAGTGGGCCTCCTATATAAAACTGCAGTAATGGGATATTGGCAATGGCTCTGTGCTGGCTTCCCTTTGTTCAGGTTTTAACAAAAGAACCCATTCATAAAGGAAAAAACAAACATGGAGCTCACAGATTTCTTGTATCATGAAAACTGATTGGTTGGTGTAATGTGCAGTACAGAAAGCGCTGCATCAATTGTCAGCGCTATATAACTACCTGTAATAATAGTCAACGGATCTACGTCTGCCTCATGTTTCCTTGTTTCAGTTTCCATAGATCAGCCCTGTGGGCTGCTAGTTGTAAACAGGACAACATACAACATGCAATCACCCCCCCACCCCTCATATCGCATACAACAAATACACTCTCATTACCGCTATTCATCTCTGTGGGTTAACTCTAGGTGTTGTAGATAAATATGTCATATATTTATTTTTACGGCATTTCTTTTGCATTCTGTTGAATGCTAGCTGAACTCTGTTACAATCTACAAGCCCCCTGCCACCACCTCCCTTCACTTGCCCCATTGTGAAGTAGATACTCCCTTCTCTGCTCCTATGGTAACCATGGTAACACTTACCGCTCTTATTCTGCTGTCACTGCTCTGCGCTCCATACATATGATTGAGTAAAGGCTGCAGCTTGTCAGCTTTCGTATCCAGCGGAAGATGTATTGCACATAATGAGAGCTGGAGACAGGTGTCCTTATAATAGACTTAAATCCTGTTCTCTTAAACTTATCAATGATCAATATTCAAGAGATAAGTCATCTTCATTTAACTCCTTATGACTCAGTATATTTATATATACAGTAGATACCGTATAAGCAGAAGAGGGCCGGAGACAGGTGTCCATATAATAGACTTAAATAGTGTTCACTTAAACTCATCAATTGTCAGTATTAAAAATATGCAGTCTTCCTTTCAGGAATGAGAGTATGTGTATATATTAGCAGAAGAATGTCTATTTGATGAATGGTAGTAAGCTTC
Organism: Nanorana parkeri; assembly: GCF_000935625.1. Classification (NCBI taxonomy): domain Eukaryota; kingdom Metazoa; phylum Chordata; class Amphibia; order Anura; family Dicroglossidae; genus Nanorana; species Nanorana parkeri. The sequence goes on from NW_017306460.1 coordinate 539,255, forward strand.
AAGACAAAATAATTTTGCAATGTTGAAAATAATAATAATAAATAGTTATATACACTACACACACTTTTTCTTTGCCAATAACTGCAACACACAATGTCAATTTGCTTCATCTCTGGCTCATCAATAGGAAATGAGACATTTCCTATTTCCTGAAAATCTCCATTTACGCTATTCCTGCTAATACAAATATCAAATGCCTCCCACCAATCCTAGCTCAGCACCGCTGTGACCCTGAAAATATCCCTTTGCCTCCTTCCCTGGCTAAGCAGCACATAATATCACTCTACACATCCCCAACTCAGGGCTTGTTCACACCATGCTAGGACCAGATCTGCAAACGCAGTGCAGTGCATTTTTGCGGCTTAAAATGCATTCCAGACCAGAGAAAATGAGACTTGCAGTATTTGTTTTGTCTTGGTCCGGGAACAAACTGTTCTGGTCTGGACATGGTGTAAACAAGCCACATAATATTCCTGGAAATATCCCTCTCTCAAGAACTCCCCTACACATACCAAAGCCCTCTCTCCCCAGGGAAGAGTCCTTAAAAAAGGTAACACCTTTCTCACTATGCTTAGTACATCCCCACTGCTCCTAACTCTGTTTTACTGAATTGTATCATAAAAGACTAACAGATGTAAGAGAGCTGCTGAATGACACTATCAACAGTTTTTCCGAAGATAAACTGGCTTATTCAAGAAGAGATTTAAGATGTGACTGGCTGTAATGGGTTACTTTGTATATACTGCACAACCTTCCTAAATAACCTGGAAGTGTTCTCAATAATTATCACATACACATTGGTATCACTATCTCATTCACTTTTATCTAAACTGGGAAAAGAAATCAGGTTGTTTCCCCTGGAAGTGCCAGTGTTAAACATCCTCCACACATGTAGCTGTCCATGGTACTAGAGGTGCTGAAGGCTAAACAATCTGAAAGCAACATCCTAGACTGATATAAAACGTAAACCTCTTGAGTCCAGTTAAGTGCTCCTTCAAAAATGGCATGATTTTTAAAGCTGAACTTCAGAATAAACAAATATTGTTTAAATACAACAAGTAGAAAGTTCAGGTGAGACTGATTGATTGGCGCACTCGCAGGGTGGTGTAGCGAATTGTGGCCAGTGTGCTGCTCCTATATTGATTGGACCGGGGTGTCCAATTGTAAGACTGAACAGGAAAAAGAAGAGGGCAGGAGGGCAACAGCCTGGTGCCAGGTGTGTGGATGGGGAGTGATGAGTAAAGGAGGATGTGTATATGTCTCCCCCGGACTCCAGTGGCATCCGCCGCCCAACCCCCACCGGCGGTGCGCCGACCAGATCTCTTCCCCCGGCAGTGTCCAGAAAGCAAGTGTCATTCCCCTCTGATCTCAGCCACTGCACGGCAGCTCCTCCACCAGCCTCCATCTCTTCTCCTTTCCCCCCTGCCACCGATACCTGAACCTGAAGGACACACAATCCCTAATATCCACAACAGCTCTCCCTCCACTCATCGATCGGCTCTGTCCTCACCACGTTGCCTGGACATTAGGACGCCCATGTGCGCATCACCAACTCCCTCCTCTGTGACCCAGCAAGACTTACAGCATTGGAGGACAACAACCTTAAATTCGGAAACAGCATCTCCCTTGCAAGCCCACAGCAAGCCTACTCCTGGATCTCCATCGCCACACACCAAACTCTGAACTTTGCCAATGTCTTCCTTCCACATTGGGTTTCGACCGGGATTCCACGCAAAGACCAAGACAACACCTTGTGACGTCCTTCCAGTCCCAAAGCGTGACTCCACAACCACGCCAACAGAAGTGTCCCATCACCACACCACCCATCACATGTAAGTGCTCAACAGCCCCTTTCACCACCCCACATATACACATCCTCCTTTACTCATCACTCCCCATCCACACACCTGGCACCAGACTGTTGCACTCCTGCCCTCTTCTTTTTCCTGTTAAGTCTTCAAATACAACAACCATTCTTGCTGTACTTTGTGTATTTCTTCCAGATCTGTGCAGAAATCCAACGTGAAACTTTGCCTCTGTGCAGGAGCTTCCTGTAATAAAGACCAGCCACTGCTGCTCTCTCTCCTTGTGCAGGGTGACTGGTCCCTCCCACAGGTCAGCTCACTGGACAGGCTACATGCAACACAGTGTTGATGTCACTGCTACTTAATAACTGGGTCTGCAAAGGCATATGGTCACAAAATGTGGATGTATATCCTTTGTAACTAATGGGGCATATATGTAAAAATAGTATACCAAATGGTTTTGTGCTTAGAGTTCAACTTAAACTAATGCTGGTAATTGTTATTATCCAGCTAAATCTATCTTTGGGCTAAATTACTCTAAACATAATAAAATAGAAGGAAATGAGAGTGCAGTACTCTGATCTAATCAAGCTGCAAAGTATAGAGTATAGTGCTGTCAAACAAACATGTTTCAGGCACTGCAGGTTGGAGAGAGAGGTGTTTAACTACTTGAGTACCAGTTTGTATTATACCTTCAATACCAGGTAATTTTGTTCAGTATTCTGCACTGTTATAGATTGATTGACAATTACTTGGTTATGCAAAACTGTACCGAAGGGAATGTTATATCATTGTTTTGAGAAAGATAGAGCTTCTTTTTGTGGTCTGTAATAACCACATTATTTTCTATTTAAAAAAATATAGCTTGGTCACGGTGCACTAAATACATTAAATGTACAGGTCATACACAGAGAGGAGGCAGTGAAGGAGTTAATGTACAGGAAAAGCATTAATAGAACATTGATACATAAATAATTAATACACAAGTTCCATAGAGAGACAGACTGGAGATCAAATGTGTAGGAGAAGAAGGTGGTAAAAGGGTTAAACAAAATCTAACAGTCAGTGCATATGAATGAATGGATCATAAAAATATATGATTGTAGAAGAACATTAATCCAGAGGTGGGCAAACTGCAACCCTCCAGTTGTGGTGAAACTACAAATCCGATCATGCATCTGCCTCTGGGAGTCATGCCTGTGGCTGTCAGAGTCTTGAAATGCCTTATGGGATTTGTAGTTGCACCACTGCTGGAGGGCTGCAGTTTTCCCACCCCTGGGTTAAGCAGTTTAGAAAGTTGGAGAGCAGAATGAAGACCTGAGCAGCTTACTAGGGCTCTCCTGAACAGAATGGAAGCGGGTGGGGGTAAGAGAGCAGTAAAGTTAATGGTGTCACCTCCATGAACTGGAGTTCTGATTTCACTCTGACTTGCATGCTGCTTGCTTGTCCTGGGTCAGTGACTCAAAACGAACCAAAGCCACAGATAGCCAGGCAAAGAGTATTTGCAGAAACAGGTCAACAATGGCATCCTGCAATGGTGAATCTGGACATTGTGTTGACTTGCTCATGGTACTCTGGCTGGTGCCCCCTGGTGGCTACGGAGTGTGCCTTTGACTTCATATGCACTGTAGATGGATTTTATAGAGATTGCCTATATTGTAAACCAGGGCTGGACGAATCCCAGAATCCAGGTAGCCAATACTCCTGAAAAATCACAGCTTTTAAAGTTTTCTCTAGTTGTTGTCAATAGAGCTGGCTCCTAACAAAATTTGCTAGCTACTGTAATGGACAGACTGCTTCCTGAATTCCCCATTAATTTGTCCACACTGTAAGCACATAGCACACCTGAACTAAAATGTGTGTATTTGACTGAAATGGCTTTACCCAGCATGCTCTACAAGAACAGAAGAGTTAAAACCCACCAATCAGTGGAGTCCTGTTAGCAGACTGTAGAGGGGAGAGCTGTATCAAAAGCTCAGATGCCTCTCTAAATGCCCCAGTAATCCCAATTAACCTCCTAGGCAGTAAAAGAATGATCTGTGTCCTGGCCTCCTGATTATGAAGTTTTTTTTCTTGCTCTCTGATGTCCTCTGAAGCTACGGAAAGCTTGTTTAATCTCAGTAGGGGTCTCTGTGTTACTGTCACTGGCCTGGCAAACAAAGCTTCTCATATACAATGCTTGCTGAACCTGCAGAGATTTAAGTAGAATGTAATCCATGTGATCTGCTTCAGGAAACATAGCGTACATCCCAGCAATAAAACCTCAAACTACAAAATGTGATGCAATACAGCAAGTTAAAAAAGAACTCCAAGAATATTTATAAAGAGTATATGTGCTTTATTTTACTTTCTCCTATAGTAAGGAAAACAAGGTTCAGTTGTTTAAAATACAAGTTAGGAACATGCCAGCTGACAGTGGAGTGCAATGGGAGAGTCTGTAGAGTAATGGGCAGGAGAAGGTTTAAAGAATGGGCAGAGCTCAGTGTGGGCACTACCAATGTGGTCATTGTTATTGGTAATGTAAAAGGTTGGCAGGAGTCAGGGCAGAGTCATAACTTATGACTCATAAGGACTGCAGAATATTAGGCTCTGAATGAGTTGTAACACATCATATACCTGAAGGTATCTAGAACATTGGAGATGGGTGAATCATAAAGGTATACTTCACAGTAAAACTATAGAATCCATATAACATAAAGAGAAAATCTGGTAATTTCCATGTACCCAGCTCAGGTTTCCTTCTTACTGTATGCACAATACTTTTACGCTGACCTCTAGAGCCCTGACATTATTGGAGAACTCCAATCAGAGTCACAGTCACAGTCACTAATAAACTTTTTTTGTATCATGTATAAGTTGAGATTCCATTTAACCAAATTGCAAATTGCAATAGCCATCTAGCTATTAGTTCCTATGACGTTTTGTTGGTTTTTTTTTTCTTGACAGCCGCAGCTGACAGAACACTAAAAAAAAAACAAGCAGATAGCAAAGGAAGCATTAGCTTCTTTGCTAACTGCCATCATTTCAGGGGGGGTGCTCTCTTCCTTATTGTTGCACAACCCCCACCCCACCAAACCCCTGCGGAGAGGAGGGTGGGGGGTTGACGGAGGTGCCCTGAAATGAGAAGGGCACCTCCCTGAAATTACTTATTTCAGGTTGGAATCCCTGAAAATGCATTATAGAGACATTTAAAAAAAATTATATGAGGCAAGCAGGGATGATTAAGATGGTAAAGGTTAAGAAATGACCAGGCTGGGTCTGTTCAGAGGATTACAGAGCAGCATCAGAGTGACAAAAGGTCAGCAGAGGATCCACTTGGCATCTGGATGTGAAAGACAATGCCAGGCCTTGATTAGATGTTAACAGAGAAGCAGGACGGACTCTGGCCTGGGAAATACAATACAGAGGATTGATGAGTAGATAATAGAGGAGGAGGCTGGTGAGAACAAAACATGCTGGTACTACATCTAGGAGGTCAACTGACACAGCATGCTGCAAAGCCTGAATTGTGAAAGCAAACAAGGAGACTGTTCGTTACTGAAAAGGCTTGCACTGTATTTTTAAAAAAAAACAACAAAAAAACACAACAGTTTAAAGTGCCTGGGGGGGTTTTGTTCTTCATTACTTCATAAAAGTGACATTAATAGCCATGTAAGAGAACTGCTGAGTGCATTTACTGCCGGTGTTTCAGGTATGAAAGCTGCTTTCAGGCTGCTAATGTTTCCTAATTACAGATCTCAATTGTATAGAGAGAGAAAGCGTGCGTAAGGGGGGAGTGCAATAGAGGAAGGACAGTCAGTGAACAGGAGAAGGAAGAACCACAGGAGAAGGCTGTACACAAGGACCTCTGATCATATCGTCAAGGAACGATCATACACTTAAGTCATCATTTTGCATTCAACAGGTTGTGTCACAGGACAGTGCAGGCTGGATAAAGGTTCCATAGAGAAATACACCTACTACTAGCTACTTACAGAGAGAATAGCAGGTATCAGCCAACGGTTTTCCAACTAGATCAACATCTTGGCAGTTGACGTTGGCCTTTTACAATCATTCTTTGTCCATAGATGGCCAAATTGGCAAATTACTGCATTGATATAGTTTGGATTATACAACAGTTTGTGAAGAGGCTTGGGAATCTTCATGGAGGAATGGGCATAATAAATAAATGGGGAAATGAAGGTCAATTATCAAAAAAGGGCAGTATAACCCGACGTCTCTATTCAAGTGCCTCGGGTCTTAGGCCCTCAGCCACTACTTTTTAAGGTGGGTAAGAGTGCCAAAAGCTTTTTGTTTACGGGAGCACAGAGCAGTTGAAAAGGAATACATTTTATTGTCACATAGATATAGACATCCTTGTGTTCTGCTGAACCTCTAGCATTGGGTAGACAGTGTACTAGAAGCTGACACTAAAGACCAAACAGCAGAAAGGTAGATTGTCTCTGTATCTAGGGTTGAAAAATACTTAATGTGGACCTTTACCTCCTATCACAAAAAAATCACATCAGCATGCAGTTCTGCGTACTGATATGAAATCATCTTGCATTCATTAGTTAAACAAACAGTTTTCTTTTACTTCCTGTTTTTCCACTTCCTGGCATTAGTGATGCAGCCTGTGCCCAAGTGTTGCATCCTGGGAAGGTTACATCACAATGCATTGTTATGAAATCTCATCTGCAATCACAGAAGACCACAGGGAAAGCCATTTTCTTCCCTTGAGATGATGTGCATGGTCACATGTGCCAGAGATCCAGGAAGTAAAGGGAGATGGATTGATCTGCCCTTAGTAAAATTGGCCACTGTGAGAAGAATAAGGAGGAAAAGAAAAATAAGGTATGCAAAGAATAAAGAGCTGACAATTATATACAGTATAAGTAAATGTTTGTAGATTGTCTTCACTAAACATTTCTAAAGGTGTCTTTGTTGTCATTTCAAGGATATGGGTAAAGTTCCTCTTTAAGTACTGGAGGAGAAGGTACACTGTAAAAGAAAGGGAAAGAAAGAAAAGAAGAAAAAAACAAAACAGAACAGATAGGGAGAACAAGAAAAGGACAAAAGCCTTTTTCATTGTGGTTCTCTCATTTAGGTGTGCCCAAGGGTGCCCTTGGTCTTTTTGGACTCTATTAATGCCCCTGAGGAAAATGATGGCTTCCCTGATCCTTAGTTAAATATATGGTTTATTATTGGAATAAGGATTGCTGCTGCACATCAGAGGTACAGTATATGCTGTATGTTATCCCTGTGAAGCAACAATGGTGTGTAAAAAAAAGTAACCGAGCAACAAACCAGATTTCAGCTTACCGTACTATAGATCAGTTAAGTTCATTGCTGATAATCGGTGGTTTTACATCCAGTATTACATGCCATGAATCATCTATACCCTATGCACTGCTACGCCAAATGAGCCCATCGCTTTGTACTAAACAGCGTGAGCAGCTTTAATCTGTTACAGGATATACCCAATCGTGAGAAATCACTTAATTTGCAATACATTGATTTCAGTGCTGCAAAGGAAGTGATTACGCTCAAGAGGTTAATCTGCAGCAAGAGAATTAAATCACCCATGTAGATTAGTTCTTGCGCTGGACGTACACCAGGAGAGATTTGTGGCTGAAAAAAAGGCACAGAATAGCCAATTGTATGGCCAGCATAAATGTTGGCACAAGAACTCCCTCAAAGATTATGGCTCCTAACTTTCAAAATTCCATTTCAGAAAAATCCTAAATTTAACTGCCATCTAGGAAAACTCTACTCAATTTCACCTAACCATGTCCACATTTGAGTACAACCACACCAGTACACTACACCCCTTTGGGTCATGGAAGAAGCACTGTTTGCCTGAATTGGTAAGAGACAAGAGTAACGCCAAGAGTAAGAACCTTACAAGACAAACACATGCAGTACGTGGCCAGACGTAAGGCACAATTGGGATGATTATCTTTGGTGTTTGGCCCCAAACAAATACTTTAGTGGGTTGAAGTGACACTAAACTCAGGAGTTAAATCTTAAAAATGCATTCAAGTACCTTAACTATTAACAGAAATGTATCTTATTTGTGTATCACTCAGCTGTAGATCCTCAGATCATGCACAAATACGTTATAGCTTTGTTAATAGCTAGTAACTTGAATGCATTTTTAACATTAAACTACTGAGTTTAGCCTCACTTTAAGCTATGTTAGGGCTGCTGGAAGCCTGCACCAAAGTCCCATATGGTCATCCAGAGTCAAAGAGCCACTGAAGTATTTGTTTGAGGCCAAACTCCAAAGATAATATTATAGGGCGAGATGACTCACGTCCGGGACCTTAGACCACTGGAGCGGAGGGGAAGAGGCTCCGGGGACCGGTCTAACAGCAAGCCATCTTTGAGGGTTGGGTGAGTATAACTTTTTACTTTTATCACCTAGACAAAAACGAGCACTTAACCCTTGCAGTGTGGGGCCAGCCCCACTGCAAGGGGAAAGAACAGTTTTGCCCAGAGTTTTTTTTTTTTTATTGTTCTCAGTGTGCTAACAAACAATGGCACTTCACTGCCAAAGACTGAAAAAGCTTTGTCTTATCTGATGAAATGCCTTTTAATGCACGACCACAATGGTAGATTCAAGGCGCTGCATGGGGGTGAACATCAGGGTGAACATCAGGGTGAACTCAAGGCAGCATCTACGGTAGGAAGAATATACTCACCAACCTTTAGCAGCTATGCATTAAAAGAGAACTATGGGGTAAGTGTTTTTCCCCATAGTTCTCTTAAGGGCCATGGGAGCACCCTCCCATAACCCAAAGCTCAGTATATCGCAAGCTACAGCTCGCGGTATACTGAGACAGGCGCAGCCGGGACTGATCCCGACAATGCTGTCGAGATCCACCCAGCTGTGTGAATGACAGCTGGCTCTGCCTATCGTGAGGCCAGCTATTGCCCGCCCCCTCCACCGTCCATTCCTCCAGTCAGCGCTGGAGGATCGGAGAGGGGAGGGGGGAATCCCTGTGGGGAGTGGTGACTGACAGGGAGATGATCGAGAAGTGAGCGACGGTATACGTTTGCTCACTTCCCGATCTATTTAGCCGACGTGTGACAGTTTAATTGTCACGCGTCGGCTCGAACTATGAGGTTTAGTGAAAATCACTCACCTCATAGTTCTCCATTAATCATATGTCTACGTGGTTGTTTTAACCCAGACACTACAAAATCCCTGTGTGTTATTAGGACCAATGGTACTGCAATAAAGGGGTTTATATTCTTTAAAGCGGACCTTTACCCATGTCTTTAAAAGAACACCAAACACACCTTTAGAAATGTTTAGTCATGACAATCTACAAACACATCCTTCTAGATAATTGTCGGCTTTGTATTCTTTGCATTCCTTTATTTTTATTTTCTTCCCAGCAATGCTCTGCTGATGACAAGGCAATCCCAGTGTGCATTGCTTTGACAAGCTGAAGTCATTTTGCCCTTTCAAAGCAGGAAGTGAATGCTCTGCAAGAGTATTTCATAATCACAGCATTTTAGACCTGACATGTCTATGTTATTATTAATCATCATACATAGAGGGATGCATTGGTAGAATTTGATTTTTGAGTGTAAAGGTCCGCTTTATGCACTAAGTTTATAATTATCTCTGCTTAAAAATATACAGTCTTTTAATGGATAATGGATATACGTGTTTATTAGAAAAACAGAATTCAAACAGGCAAAAATGATGTTCTGAGACCTTACTGAGAACCACATGTGGCTCCTGAGTCCTGTTTAAGGACCATTGCTTTACATATCATTTATTATATTCGTTTCTATAAAACTAATATATTCCTCACTGTTTTACAGAAATTTTAATAATACTTCTATAACATAACATTTTACCTTTAGCAAATTATGCGTGGCCATTTTATGGAACTGGCTTTTTAACTACCATTTCAAACTTCAAATGAAGGGATGTCTACAGTCCCTGTTTAATCTTGTAGTGGGTTAAAGAGGTGTTTCTACTGCCTCCTCTCTAACCTCAGCCTTTCTCAGGGGATTAACGTTCCAGTTCCACGATCCTTTGCACACAATGGTGTCATTAAATGAATATTTGCTTCTGCATTAATGTCCATGATAAAAAATCAAATAAAGTTTCATGGAGCGTAGGAAAGATTCCGTCGGGAAGCTGACCTGTTGAGATGTGGGCTCGTGAAATGGCAGCTTGTAGCATTGCCATAGGGATCGTGCATTCACTCCCCTCAGTAATTTGTTATAAAGTCTTCTGGGGTCAACGCTCTGCGACAGCTCCATCTATCAAATATGTGTCCCTGCTACCCAGCCAGCTATAATTTAGACATATGCACAAAGGTTGCTGCCTTTTACATCTTTATAGTGACTGCACTGATACTGTAACCACTGATACTGTTCCTGATTTCTTTCTATTGTAGTCACATGCGTGTGTACTTAAAATGGCGACCGCCATTTTGTGCTCTACAAGTGACCTTGTGGAAACAAGTTTTCACCTGAAGCAGCCTGTAAAAGATGATGTTGAAAATGTAACTGTTGGTAGGTGGAAAGTCAAATGTTTGTTTTCTTCAAAAGATACTGGCTCCAATATTTCAAGGGGTGTCCCATAGCAAGTCCTTCCCTAGGCTCTATGGTTCCTTGTGCCAGCTTTGTTACTACAGAACACTGTAGGGGTAGGCACATAGCATTTGGTAAAAGGACCCACACCGCCCAGTGGGGGCCCAATATCTAATGCACCTGGAAGTGTCAGATAGCAGAAGTGCCAGTATCTCTTGATGCAAACAAATGTTTTACATGCAACTTCTGTCCACGTACGTTTTCAAGTACAACATCTAAGGACTAGTAAACTGTAACATATTACAGTTTTGTTTCTGGGACTAGATACACTTTAATATAAGTAGGAATGGTAGTAATGACTGAAACAAGTTTTCTTTAGTAATTTTTGTTCATATTTATGAGTTAAATGGGAAATCTAATTCTAACCCTAAAAAATGAATATAGACCAAAATGTATCAAAACATCAAGTTAAAAAACATGACTCTCAAAAAACGTTTTGGCTCTCAAAAAGCATCCTTTGCTTACTTTTTATTTAACTATTTAAACATTCATAGTCCCACATATTCACTGAAGTACAGTAAAAATAAGCCAATAACGCGTCCACATAATATAAGGACCTGGGCTAGTCTTTTAGAAGAGGCCTGCAAGAAACTTTTATGGGCTCAGAGTGATATGATAAAATGGTGCATCATTGCTCTTAGCACCTCTGTAGTACGTACCAGGCAAGTCTGAGGTGTGAAAAGGGAAAGACACTTGAGGTACGGTGAGAAGATGACACTTTTACCTCTTAAGATTCAGAAGAATTTTATTTCCACCTGTCATCTTCACCTTGCATTACATTATTCAAGACAATGGACTTCCTGCATGCATATAAGGAACAGGTCAAAGCTATTTCCAGTCTATTCTGTTTTTCCCCCCACAGATACAGTATGATTATTTAGTAATGAGCACTCTGTAGCACCTATAGCAGCCAATCAGAATCCATCTTGTGCTGGTATAACTTACCCTAAGTCTTTTGCTCCTTGAAAGGAAAACAAATTAAAACATAAAAAAAATATTGAAGGATTCATTTTCAGTTATCTAGCCCTCTTTGCTCTTATCATGGAGGACAGCCTTTGTGTTGTAGATGTCTGAGAGTAGGAGTGGTTTAGCAAAAGACACTTGATAGGGCTGACACTCAGTCCACACAAATGCTGTGTGTTATCAGCTCACAACGGAGTGCATTTCTGGCAGATTAGAAGGTATTTTTCCATGCAGGGTTTTAAAGGGATATCCATGGGGGAATGTGCATGTATTGCATAGATACAGTATATGTTTTTTTTGTCAGTTTATGCTGACATACACCTTAAGGCCTGCCTGTCCAAGATGGGCAGATCGTACGTTTTTTTAATTACTTTACAACCCTCGCAAGACAAAAGTCTTGCGAGGGTTGTGCAGTGTATGGCCACCTTTAGTCCACTCAGGATAAACTGAACTTTCCGTTTTAATTAGCTGAATACATTTCAGGTGCATCAAAACAAAAAGTGAGCAACTTCTTAAGCTGGCCATACACCTATAGATTATCTGCAGATTTTATATGGTCAGACGGAAAACGTTCAACAGATTCCTACATCTACGCTAAACTGTGTGCATGGAGGAATCTCCCACCGGGCCGAGCTTCAGTATCTAGTTAGTCGGCCCCGCTGGCTCTCAAAATACCTGAACAATCTGATTGGACGCAGGCATTGTTCAGGTGGTTTGAGAGCCAGCGGGGCCGACTAAGATACTGAAGCTTGGCCCAGCGGGAGTTTCCTAGATCCACACAGTTTAGCTTAGATAGAGGATTCTGTTGCACTTTTTCCATCTGACCATAGAAAATCTGCAGAAACTCTATAGGTGTATGGCCAGCTTTACAGTTCACGTTCATTAGCAAATAGGCACAGTCTGAGTGGATCTATCCCCTGCAAGCATACTGCAGAGAAGATCCCTTGCTCTCTGTGTGCAAGCAGTGGTCTCTCTGCAAAGGTCTGACACAGTACCCGCTAAGTCAGAGCCAGTGCCCTATGATCAGCGAGGAGCATGAGATTTGTTAATTGAAGTGCTATAGGTCTGACTCAACAAGTGGACATGTCAGACCTCTGCAAAGAGAACACTGTTTCTACACAGAGAGCAAGGGCCCTTTTGTGCAGCATGTTGGCAGGGGACAGGCTTTTTAACTTAGGCTGTGGCTTCTTTCTAAAAATAAAACTTTGCACATCTTTTGTTTTGATGTGACTTTTAATGCATTCATTTTGGTGGATGCAGGAAATCTGAAACACCAAACAGTTCCTTCTATTACTGAGGCTTTATTTATTTTTTTTAAACATGCAGAATGCATCAGAAGAAGTGGGAAAACCAAACAATGGTGGGGAACAGAGCTAGGAACTATGGAAAGTAGATATCACCACTGTGCACTCTAAAATATATGAGGTAAGGGGATGTGTCAGCCCAGCAAGCACCACCTATAACTGGACTGGACTGGCCCTTAAAGCAAACTTTGGAGTGCTTACTCCTTGTAACTACTCACCCCAGAGGAAGGAGTTGCCGTCCAGCCTAGCTCTGCTGTAGCCGTTCGTGTGTCCATTAAGGTCTCTGCAAGGAAGAAAGAACATTCAGTTATTGGGAGTTGTGACACATTGGCAGTCTGTACTATTGGGAGTTTTAACACATTCGCAGTCTGTCCTACTGGGAGTTAGGACACACAGGCAGTCTGTCCTATTGGGAGTTCTGACACACGGGCAGGCTGCCCTATTGGGTGTTAAGGCACACAGGCACACTGGCCTATTGGGAGTTACGATACACAGGCACAGTGCCCTATTGGGAGTTACAACACACAGGCATAGTGCCCTATTGGGTGTTAAGGCACACAGGCACACTGGCCTAGTGGGAGTTACGACACACAGGCACACTGGCCTATTGGGAGTTACGATACACAGGCACAGTGCACTATTGGGAGTTACAACACACAGGCACAGTGCCCTATTGAGAGTTAAGACACAGGAACAGTGCCCTATTGGTAGTTAAGACACAGGCACAGTGCCCTATTGGGAGTTAAGACACACAGGCACACTGGCCTATTGGGAATGCACCTATGATTTATCAGTTTAATTCCAGACAATATAACCCAGAATAAAAAAAGTGATTTCTGTGTCATTAGCCAATCTACATTTTATTTTCACACAAACTGCATTTTTTCCATTGTGGTGGCCTCTTATTTCTACTTTAATGTCTTGTGCAGCAGCAGATCTTTGTTTTGTCAAACAATCTAATTATATTATGCAGAAATAAATGACTACTAAATATGAAGAAAACGTACTACTTGTGCCATTGACACCAGGTTACTCAAGCAATATCTGTTTAAAATTCACTAAATATAGACAATTAGCACTGTAATTGAAAGCACAGAGGTTGATCAGCAAATCTGATAGAGCCAGCACTTGACGCCCTCACCAAACGTGTCTGTAACAGTTTCCCTATTAGAGAGCATATCATGTTTAGGTACACAACATACTGTACACAGCTACCTTTATTGTGGGAAACCTGTGCTCCTGGTTCCAGTTCATTTAAAGCTGAACTATAGACAAAGAATTTGTAGTTCTGTCCAGCTAGTTCTGAGATTAACACAGCCAAGCCAAGCAATATAGCCAGCCCGGTGACCTTTTCTCTCCAGCAATTAAACAACACAGTCTGGTCACTTCACTACCCCCAGCCTCTGATTGGAAAGCGAAAGAGCACCAACAGATTAATAAGATTATCCCTCTGCTCTTTCCACGTGTCAGTTTGTTCCCTGTCAGTACAAGTAATTGAAGGACACCTAATTGTTCTCAGCACTGTCTTTTCCACTACCAGTCTAAGTGCCTCTATACAGGAGGTTACAAAAGGCTGAAACCAAGTAAAATTTAGGTATTACACTAGTTGCTTTTAAAATATAGTATTTTAAAAAAAATAATAATAATATAACTGCATTTATTGGAGTTTCTTTGCTCCTTACACTTTTTATTGAAGCAGTCAGTTTTGTCTCCAGTGTATTTTTAACAAAGTCTTAGGCTGCGTTCACACCTGACCGCTTTGTAGCGTGTCCTACGCTCGACGAACGCTCTACAAAACGGTCAAAAAAATAAATAGCATTGTAGTCAATGCCCTCGTTCCCACCTAGGCGTATTTCCGCCCGTTCCTAACGCCCTACAAAACGGCCCACGCCTGAAAAGGTCCCGGGACTACTTTGGGTCGTTTTGTAGGGCGTTTTCCATTTGGATACTGCCAAAGTACCTTTGGAATCGCACGACGGTCGCGCGACTTTTTCCCCGCGAATCGCGGTAAAAAAACGCGTGACGGTCGCGCGACAGACGCGCATATTACAATACGCCTAGGTGTGAATGGGGCCTTAAAGCATGTAAAAATAAGTAAAATACTATACTGCCCAGCCACAAAAAAGCAGCCACCTGGATTTCAGGCAGTGTTATGATCTGGGGTTGCTTCAGGTGGTCAGGTCTAAGTTCAGCAACGTTATGTGCCCACAAAATGAGGTCAGCTGCCTACCAGAATATACTGAATGACCAGGTTTTTACATCAATGGCTTTTTTCTTCTCTGTTGGCACATTGGGCATATTCCCAGATGACAATGCCAGGATTCATCGGGCTAAGATTGGGAAAGAGTGGTTCAGGAAGTATGAGACATCATTTTCCCACATTTGACTACCACCGAGTCTAGACCTTAACCTCATTGTAAAGTCCAGACCTTAACCCCAGTGCTCCGACTGTCCCATCATCACTACAAGATCTTGGTAAAAAATCAATGCAAACAATGAGGAGAAAAAGTCCAATGAAGAAAAAAAGGGACTTCACTCAAAATAGGGAGGATGTATACAACACCCCGTTATAACAAAAAATTAGAGGAATAAACCAGGGGGGGAATCCCCAGCAACCACTTCCTAAAGAGGAAGAGTAGACATTCAGAGAAAGAGGAGCAGGAAAGGGGGTCAGAGATGGAGGGAAACAGGGGGAACCTCCCCCACTGAACCATCCACCGGAGATCCCCCCCAGGGACATAACCTAGTAGAACAAAAGGCAAAGAGTAGCAAACCTCAAATTACACAGAGAAAACTAAGAATAAATATGTGTTTTAACTTTGTATGTAGCTGTTTATAGGAAGTTCTTTAAGCTAGGTTCATACCAGGGTGATCCGTGACAGCGCGGCAATTATGCACAAAACTGTGCGGATTGCCACCACAGCCGATTGTGCTGGCGGTGCCATGGTTTTCTAATGGCACCCCAGTCGTGTCGGCCGGATCACACGGTTTCCCGCACAGGCCTCGCGTCGTGTGTCACGAAAAAGGTACTTTTTTTAGCGATTGCAGCGTAATCCCATTGAAGTCATTGGGGCCGCGCATCAACCACTGTGTGCACTATCACACGATTGCGCGGTCCCGAGACGTGTGTCCCGGGTATCGCTCAGGACTCAACCTAGCCTTAAACTAAAAAGCCTTAGTCATTGACTTCCAAAGTCAATTACTGTCTTCCATAAATACAGTATTTTATTATTAATAAATTAGCCGGGACTGGTGGACATCAAACGGCTTGTAAATATGTCCCCTTCAGACAGGTGGCCACTATACTTTATGGTCTTCCAGTAAAGTACTACACTACAATTTTACTGGAACATCAGACTGCAAATTAACTGATTGGGTGGATAGCTTCTCTAAGGTTAAAGGTGGAAGGTAGCATTTCATAGAAATTATTTATACCTCTTGTCTTGGTACAGAAAAAAATAAAGCAGAAATCATTATTTTGGGGGAGTCTGTGAAAAGGGCAGGGCCCATCTTAAATATAATCACAATGTTTTATTATTTAGTCTTATATGTCAGGCAGTCTTAGTTGCAGGAGGTCACAAAAATGGACCGGAGATGTCAGCTTTGATGCACTGATAATGTAGGAACAGGCTGAGTTATGGATTTCGATTATGGCTGGCGAGGAACAGAGAATTATGGTTCAGTGACTCCCATTTCATTATCACTCCGCACATCACTAACTCCACTCTCTTCTCTTTCCATCACTAGGGATGAACCATATCGCTCCAATGAGGTCCGTATGAACTATTATCTCAATATAGCCACTTACTGCACATCGGCTTCTTCTAAAAAAATAATCATCACCTCTAATATATCTAAGCTGAAGTGTTTTTTAAAGTGTTAACTCTTTCTATTTTCTTTGTATTGCTGCATAACTTTCTGCATTTTTTCTCTGTGATATAGACGAAGCACATCTTCATGAAACAATAATATTTAACTGTTATGTTGTTCTTCATAACATGTACATTAAAACCTGTTTGCTTTTTCTTAACACTACATGCCTTCGGTGAAGTGTCTAGATGCATGTACAGAAAGAAATGTGCTAAAGGGAAGAGTAGATGACAAAGCTAGAAAATATGTTCTGGAATCGCTTCAGATGTCCACATTCCCTGCTCACCCCTGCAAACCAAGGATGAGTTAGCCTCAGGGACACCCCCATCAAAAGGAGTGCAAGGGGAGCTTTCCTTAATGTACACTTTGTATGCAGATACATTATTTCCATGCCGGCTTTATTAGGAAACAGAATGAAAATGTGGGTAAGCACTAGGGATGTCCAGATACCAGTTTGTAGGTAGGTGCAGTACGGCCAATGACCACTAGATGCCCCCATGGGGCCCTAGAGATAGATGTAGCTCTGGCCTGGGGAGACTCTGTGTCCCAGGAGAGCTGATTTATAGGGGGTGCCCGAGAGGGGAAAGGAGAAGAGAGTACAGGAGAGCAGAAGTCTAAGACTGTATGCAGAGTCTCCGGAGGGAGACTGATTCTAAAACATAAGCTGGTCCATGGGAAGGACAGGACCAGGCCTAGGACTATGTAGAGCCATAGAGATTCCCCAGTTTCCCCTGGAGGGGGAAACCACCGAGCTAGGACTGACAAGGATGGGTTTCCGGAGAATAGTGAGAAGCTGTAGAACTGACGATATTTGCCGGTGGGCCTCTGGCCGAAGTAAGTCGTGGACTCTGGGCTGCACCTGGGCTGTTCTTCTCTCTCTCTAATCTGTATCACTATGCAACTATCAAGAGATGTGCCGTCATCCCACTCGGGGGTGGCTGAAACATATACTTTATTGTCATGTTCATCCTTTTCAAGTAAAACCAAGAAAAGACTATCTGTGTGGACTGGTTCTTCTCCCTCCAACATCTGAGAAGGTGGGGTTCTACAGGAGTGTGATGTTGGACTGTATCGTGGCTCTAACCACCCGGAGGAGGGTAGGTGTGCAAAGGGGCTATGCCCGACACAGGGTGCCGCTCATGGTGGCCTTTCTCCCTAAGGGTGAGGAAGCGCCGAATACCGCAGAGGCGGTGGAAGCCATGAGGCCCTGTGTACGCAGTACTACACGTGTGGGAGTGTTTGCACGAGGCCAGAGCTGAGGCCCCTGACCGTGGGGTGCCTGGTGTCGAGTTGCATGCACGGGGTTACACAGAGCCAACCCAAAGGGAACACACACGCAACACCCCAGGAGTGAACCCCGCCTACAAGTTCAGATACCAATGCCTATACTTGGCATTTTCATGAGAACTAACGGGGCTGCAGTGGTTGCAGCTGGGACCTGGCTCTGGCGCTCCACCACTGTCCTAAAATCATTAGTCTGTATTGCTTTAGAAAAACTGTCACATGACAATAAACAAAAATGTGTCAGTACTTGTACTTGCAAAAATGGTATCGGTGCATCCCTTATACTGTATATATTTATAAAAACAAAATCATACATTAAAGCAGAGATGTACAAATCCCAGGAGTTCCGTGTGCTCCTTAAAAATGACAGCTGCCTCATAACTTTTGAATTTTTCTCTAGTCTAGTCTTGGAGCTCGAAAGTATCTGTGCGTGTACTTGTACCGAGTACGGTACTTGGAATTGGTGCATCCCTAGTAAACACACAGGTTCACTTTAGAAGATGGTTCCATCTGCAAAGTTATTTACTAGGATAAATATGTATAAAAGACAAAAGGCTTATTACAAATACAGTTAAAGTTACAGTAGGGTAGCATTAAAAAAAGTTCATGTTATCATTTGAATACAGATTCAAGTTAAAGATGAACATGGGAAAGCAGAAAAAATGGTGAGTGTAGCATATATAAAAGGATCACCCTCTGTGTTCCCAAACTGCCAGGAGAACGTTCCGTAGTCTTGCTATTTCCACAAAATGCACAGTAAATGACATCTGGAGCGACAAGAGCATCCAATGCGGAGCATCACAGTCTTACAGTCCACATGAGTAGGGATACGCTCAGGTTCAGAGTGAACCCAGTCCAGGAACCCAGTCCAGGAACAAAGGAAGCTCCTTTCCCTGCCACCCAATCATCTACAGCCAGGGAATTCCCAGTCTGCAACTGCATGTAAGCAAAGTGGCAGGATGCAATGATGTCATAGGCCTTATATGGCCACATATCTATATTTGGGCAATACCACTGACCTATTATGGCCATATAAGGTCAATGACATCAGAACAAGCATCCTGCCCATTTGTTTATGTGCAACTGTGTGGCGGGGAAAGCCACAGCCGCAGCTGATTGGGCAGGTAGCCCCATTTAGCTTTTGGGTTTCACAGGAAGTCAGGTTGGGACCAGGTTTGGGCTCACCCCCTACATATGAGCTATATTATTCTCAGGTTAAAGACAATAAAGTAAAGACGTGTGGTTAAGCCGAGTGGAATATTTGTCAATGTATACAGAATGAGGGAAGGGAAAAAAAATTAGTCTTGACAGCAAAACAAGCATTCAAACTGCCAATTTACCATTGAGTTTGCAGTTTGTCTTCAGTTATTAAGATTACAATGATTATTAATAATTTAAATAATAGCCATTGGGACTGTGGCTCACATTGTTTAATTTCCAGTATTTGGTGTTGTTGCTGAGCTGGCATTCGAATATGGGCTCTGTGCTTTCAGCTATAATCCTTGCTGAGGCCAATGTAAACATTGCGTTGTTTACATTGACACTGTCTGCCCTGTACCTGCAGAGCATGAGTGAGAATGGTAATATACTTGTTTGATTCAAGTTCCAGCAGTCTACAGGGTGACTTCTGTACTGCGATACACTCGCAAAATTGCCGGAAACAGTGTATAAAAACATTTAGAAAACCGTAACTCTAAATTGTTTGTTTTTGCTGCTTAATAATATGAAGTTGGCAATAGATAAGGACTGTCCGGTCCAGAGTCCATCCAATAGATTTATTACCACTTCAGCTTACCCCCTTCTGTCCTCTCAGCATGGCACAGTGTTGTGATTTCAGAAATATCCCTGCTGTATCATGTGCAGTATGAACACCGAATACACTGTGATCCCATCACCATTCTATGTGTGTGTTGTTCACAAAGCAAATACATTTATTTTTCACAGCTGGAGACATTATGAACTGATGTTATTGTTAAATTGGTGCACAAAGACTTGCACACTGGTGGCCAGATAGTTGAAGGAAAATTCCAGTAGGACTAAAATCACCAGATGTCTTATTCAGTTGGGCACTTGTACTTTGCAGTTAAGGAAAACAACAGATAAAATAATTTCTTTCAGTAAAACATAAAACAAGACATAAAAAAGTAAATACCTGCATCTGCCTTGCCCTTGAATGCACTGTGTGGTAGAAAGGCTGACTGTCAATGTCAGATGTCAGCATAATGTTACTCCTTAGCATGACGCAAAAGCTTTTAGTGTGTTCTGGATAACGCTAACCATTGCAGACTGTATGATCTGAACCAATTTCAATAGTACAGCACCTGGGAACTGGAAGCACTGGAGTCTTACGTTTTAGTAAAGGGACTTATGAAGCTCATGTTTGAAACAAAGGCAAGCAAAGTGGACATTATATTATTTAAAACCTATCTCCGGACAAATAGAAAACCTCCCCTTGCAGTGGGGTTACCTCTGCACCGCCAGGGTTAACTGCTTGTTAATGTCTAGGAGAATTGTGCAAACCAGGTTTACATACCTAATCCCCGCTCCCTTTTCAGTTGGCACTCATCTCTCTCCCCTCTGCTGTAGCTCGTTCACTGTCCCCTCATGTCAAATTCAGGTCTATGGGTCCTGCATTAAACGTGATGACATCAACAGGCCTCCGACTGCCAGAGTGTAGGGCAAGGGAGAGCCTATGGACACCGTTCTTGGAGCCAGCAAGAGTAAAACTGCTTTACTCAAGACCCACAAACCTTAATAAGCAGTTCAGGGGTAGCCCCACTGCAAGGGGATGTTTTCTGTTTTCCCAGAGATAAGCTTTAAAGTTATCATGATGACTGTAAGTGCTTGGGTGAAAATATCAATAAATGCTTTGCTGGGCAATGTATATTTCTTTGATCTGGATTCATTAGTGGAAAAAAATCTTCAGAGTTTAATACTTTAATTTCATTAATTTTTTTATTAAACTTGTCTGAAGTTCCCTTTAAAGTTCTCCTTTTTAATAATTAAAATAAATGATCTCATCCATGTATACTGATGTTTGAAAAAAAAACTATCTATGCAAATTTTATAAATATAAATTGTGAACATGGGGCAGCCATATTTGCTTATTACATCTTCACACACTGTTTCTGCTTAGTAGCGCTACACAGTAATTGCGCTCTGCTGATCCTCTTATGTCTGTGTATGTCTACCTGTCAGGCCCTTACAACATAAATTCCATCCAGGGAGCCACAGGAACTGCACACAGCCTCCCATGGAAGTAAATGGGTGTAGGCTACTGTGACGGGGTAAACACTGAACTTGCGTAAACATGTGCATGTGTGCCAGTGCAAAACCCCAAACGCAGACCCCTATGGGAGGCTGTACGCAGTGGCTCCCTAATATGCCGGAAATTAAGCCATGTGCAACAGCCCTGATAGATATGTAAGCATTAATCAGCTGTGTATCCTGGGTTTAAGACCTCCAAGATGCCAATGCATCATGCGCTTCCAATGTTAATAAAACAGGTTTACAGTTGAATAAGGTGTGATGAATAAGCCCCGCAGAAACGACATTGCTGCATAAGTGCATAAATACCCTACATAAAATATCCTCCTTGTTTTCACTATGCCCCCATATCATAAAATAGGATCTTTTGAGGCTGTCGTAATACCCGCAGACAATCATTTCAGTGTTGAGCCATTGTTCGGAGTTGTTGACTACAGCAGAAAAAGACAATAACTGTCCCCCTCCCCTCTCCTGATTCTGTCTCTGTAGGCTCCCCAATCCTCTGTGCTGCCAGGATGGGGGGGGGTTACAGGTTTCTTCCCTCCTTCTCACTGCCTCTATCTAGAACTGTGGCTTCCTTTATCTGAGCTGCTGAGCAGAACTATAATACACTGGGGATTAGTGTAAGCAACATTTACCTGTCACACAGCTCTGCTCCTGCATGACAAATGAGGGGTTTTACAATGCTGCCTGTTTATCTTTAACAATTCTTTTCTGTCTGGAGCTGTCTGCATCCTCCACCCCTCCTTCCATTATCTTCCTCTTTCTCCTCTTCGCTTGATGAACACATTAGAGTGCTAGCTCATCAAACTAGCAAGAAAGCAAATCAAGTACATCTCTTCCAGGCTACAGATATCACAGTATACCTCAGAGTATGCAAACTGTTATTATGTAGAAAGAAAATGTCTTATATTGGAAAACCTTCTTGCACTGACATTTCAATACTGACTATTTTAGGATATGGGTATACTTAAAGGTGCAGCTCATCTAACGCTAATATTTCAGTCTTAGGAGGACAATTCTGCCATTAGTTCATAAAACACTGAAAACATAGTTGGAGTGTTGCCCTACTAGCCATACCTGTGTAGATATCTTACTGATGGTCAGGTAGACATCTGCCCACTCTCACATGAGTGCGACCAGCACCTAACCAATTGCAATACTTGCCCATTGGTGACAGAAAATGACATATAGCACTTCTTATTCCACACTCGTCTCTGTAGAATAGGGAAGGATCCAGTCCAGGAGATTTTGCTATCAGGTTCCTTATGGGATGACAAGTGCCACAAGTAATGTCACTTTGAGGAAAGGAGTCTATGGGTCCCCCAAAATGTCGGTATTCTTTTGACTTATGTGGCGAAGTCTTCACAATTAATCTGTGATATGCATTTATTCGGAGTGCTGGTGATTTTGTATTCTCCCATTTGGTCTTAGCAGGGCACCATCCATTGCTATTATATTACCTCAAACATTCACTTATTTGAAGGTCTGGACTGTCAGGAGTGCAGGTTCATATTTGGACTTTGTTAAATAAATAAAAGGGATTAGCTATCACCCTTTAGGGCAGGGGTGCCCATTAAAGCTGATGCTGGTAGATCACAAGGGTGTGAATGGCGGCCCCTTTATTCCATTTTGGTATATTTATTTAGCTGTGCACACATGATTACCTATTAGCCTGAGTCTGCTGAGCCAAGCTCCCTGACACCTTTCTGGTGTATACTGGTGGTTGAAGTGCTATGTATTACATCAAAGAATATTAGTTTACACAGCCTGGTGCACTGCACTGTTCGCAAAATACAACAAGATGAGCCAGGAGAGAGAGTGGGGAGAGACAGACAGGAGAGAGAGCGGGGAGAGACAGCCGGGGAGTGAGCAAGGAGAGACAGCCAGGAGAGACAGCCAGGAGAGAGAGGAGAGAGAGCGAGTAGAGGCAGCCAGGGAGGAGAGGCAGCAAGGGGGAGAGAGCGAAGAGAGACAGCCAGCAGAGAGAGTGAGGAAGGAGGTTTTTTGTTTTTCTTTGGTAGATCCCATGTAGCTCGTCATTTGAAAAGCAGATCTTAATGCCAAAATTGTGGGCACCCCTGCTTTAGGGCATCGGAAATGACCTAACTGTAGTAGGGAACATCTCTTTTTCTTATTGCATCATCTATGGCCAGCCTAACTCCTACTAAAAGTGATTAGTATGTTGAATTATAAGTTATTGTTTAGAATAGCACAGGACTCAGTGGTAGGATGGCTTTAAGAAGGTTGAAGAGCCAGGTACCCACACCCATGAGGTGCAATGATAATTCTGCAGTGGCACATCATCATATCTAGATATGCCCTTTTCTGTGCATCACTGTGATGAGGTGATTTTAGCTTGAACAATGCCTAAGAAGAGGGGAAGAGGATTCACATATATGTTTGGGTGGGTTTACTGACTTGATCCAGGCCCTCCCAATAAAGTAAAATTACCCAGTGTCACAGGACAGGATCCCCCAAGGTGGAGGAATCGAAGGCTACCAAAGTGGGTGAAAGAATAACTTCGTTCAGGGCTTTACCATACATTCCAACTGTGTGACTGAGCCTTGCTAGAGGGTAAATCACCACTAAGGGTGGCACTAAGAATAGGTGGAATCAAGCCACACATTGAACTGATGTGTAACTGAAGGTTACTTTAGTGCACGGGTAGGCAACCTTGGCTCTCCAGCTGTGCTAAAACTACAAATCCCATAAGGCATTGCAAGCCACAGGCATGACTCCCAGAGGCAGAAGCATGATGGGATTTGTAGTTTCAGCACAGCCGGAGAGCCAAGGTTGCCTACCCCTGCTCTAGTGTATCCTTTATCCCAAAAATATACTAAAAGGTTATTGGCCTCCCACCAAACTTCCCCACAACTGCTCTCGAAGCACATGGGCAATTTTTAGTACTATAACTAAATTTCTAGCATTTCATCGTTAATAGTAATCGTTAATATTAACTACATCAAAGTCTCCTTTTTGAGTGAGGTACACAAGTAGCATGTAGTTGGCTTCCTGTCAAACTTTCCCACAACTGCAATAGGACCACATGGGGAATTTTTTTTAGCTCTATTAAATTGCTAGGAATTAATCATTAGTAGTAGCTATACAAATAGCTCTTTATGGACTGAGGTACACAAGTAGCTTGAAGTAGCGATTAATTGCACACATTTGGTGCATTGTCAGATCATTACCAATTACTACATGTTACCCATTTGCCCAGCTCTATAGGGAGCCAATTGTTTCGTATGTGTAGAGATCAATTGCTTCTACGAGCTATTGATCATTAGTGATTTTAGGAGTACAACCATCTTTCTAAAAATAAACCGTGTGCTCCAAGCCTAGATCATACACTTCTTTGGGAACAGGGGAATGGTCTATGTCCTGTGTAAAGTGCAGCTTGGTTGAATATTATATAAAATAATTAAGTACAAATAGTCATTATATATATTGTCACCTCCTCCACTGCACCATGCTGATAGCAGAGCTTACATTCAAAATATGAGGGACTGCTCCTACAGTATCAATGAAGCAGAGTTTTTCTTGGTCACTGGTTGAAACTACAATGCAGCAAGGGAATTCAGAATAAAGTCAAAACTCATGATTAGAGATGAGCTCAGGTTCGGAGCAAACCCAAGCTCTTCCCTACTCATGATCTGTATATTTGTTTGAGGGCAGTAAATTAGAAAGCAACAATGCCATTGGATTATAAGGAAAGCCAAGCACATTATTTTCCACAATGTCTACTCAAATTAGAGCACAGGTTTTCTTTAATGCTAATTAACTTTTTATAGATCTGAAGAGTCATCATATCTAATAATTCTCCTATATGAAAGCTGCTTTGGACCTGCCAGCGTTACATATTAAAAAGAAACCAATTTAAAATGGATTTTCCTTTATTTCAGCATTTATCTTTAATTAGCTATGCTTTCATTTTACCATCATAAACCGATCCATAAAAGTAATATCAATGATCAGGAAGTCTAGAGTAACAACGTGTCCCCGTGTGTTTGTCCTCCCTGTCACTGGCAATGTGCCCTTTCCCTGATCAGGGTTGTCTCGGGTCAAGCAGGAAAACTAACATTGCTCGACACAAGTCTGTTGTTTTGAAGGCGGAATATGAAGACAGATCAATGACAGAAGGTCCTGCAACCATAACATACAGAGATATCATGTGCACTGCACCGCCATATGGCTATATTAATTGAGGCAATTCTAGGAGACGGAGCAAGTTTATGAACAGAAATTATTCAAATTACTTATGCTATATTAAATGTAGGGGAATAATGCAATCCCAGGCAAAGTTTTCTGTAACAGGATGCTGAAAGGAACAAGAAAACAGGCTATTTAGTCCAAATAAAATAACACGGGGAATATGATCAGCATACCGGAGTACCCGACAACACTTCTGGATATAGAACCAGGCAATGCTGGTCTCTTTTCAATCCTGATCAAATGTATATTATGTATACCTATTC
>NW_017306460.1:564975-574476 GCF_000935625.1 Nanorana parkeri
CCCCCCCCCCCCTCCCCAATGTCCCCTTTTCCCCCACCATCAAAAATGAAGCATTCAACTACCCTAATAACAAAAATTAACAGTATGATATGTCCGGTGTATGGTCACCTTTTTTTCTGTTTGTATAGGCTCAAATTGGTGCAAGGATGTTTTACCAATGGCAAGCATTCCTTCCCTGAGCCGTAGAGGAGGAGCGGTGCTTCCTTTGTGTGTTCTCCTTGCACAAGACCTGTATATGTTACTTAACTGCAGCAGAGAAAGGCAGGTCTCCTGCCCTGCCAGACATGGCTGTGCTATGAAGAAGAAGATATCAGAAAACTCAGTTTAGGGTAGATTCAGTAAGCTTTCCAATTTAACATACTCTCAGTGCTTTCTGCATAGCATGAATAGCTCACTAATTGATTGCACCTCTTGCTTGGAATTGTTCTTTACATCACTTTTCCCTTTTCTCCAACAGACTGGGAACTCAGCATATCTACAATATTTTGTTTAAAACATCACTTATAAGATTTAATGAGCTAAACTGTCTTTGGTTATAGTTTTATCTTGAATCTATTAAACACAATGTACAAATTTCATTCTAACGTAAGGAAGAAGAAGGAAAGTTATGGTTTAATGTCACAAGAATTTTAATTGGTCTCTTGGGACTGCTGCATGAAACAACTACATAGAAAATTGGTGTGTTTTAGGTTCATCTCTCAAATGTCACAAAAGCAAACCAGGCTATCCCATGATACCGTTGAAAAAAAACATTGAACGCAACTGTTTGTACCGTTAGATTGCTTTTCTCTAAAGGAATACAAGTACTAAAAAGAAATGAAGACAAGCAACTGGCAGTAAAAAAGACCCCGTGCTACCATGTCTAATTTTGTACAGTGGGTGCCATAAAAAGAAAAAAAAGGCCTTTTCTTTAAGGCTCCATTCACACAGGAGTGGTTGTCCGCACGTAGTCATACTAAACATAAAAAACGATGCATTTTAATGTGCATTGTTCAGACTTTTGCGGTGGCCGCGCGCGTCCTGCAAAATAGTACAAACGCGATTTCAGGGGCGGATTATGAACGTTCGCGGCTATAGTAGTAGCCGCAAACGAGTGGAATCTGTGTAATTGTAAAGATTTTAGGGGTGCCGTGAGCTCTTCTGCACAGAAAACCGTGCAGGAAACGCAAACGCTATATCTAATAGGTGGCTAATTCTATCTCTGCCCTCTGACTTAGATAAATATGCATCTTTTTTTATATGATTGTAGTTGTAATATCTTTAACACTTAATAAGTTGTAATGAACTAATTTGGGTTAAAATAGATGCTAAAGTACTTTTACAGGGTAATTCAGAAAAGGGTGAAGAGTTTGGGGAAGGCAGGAGAAGTGAGCAATCTAGGACAACATAGCTGATTTGGAAACATTCTCCAATTCAGCTCACTTTCCAGTTCAGCTATGTTGTCCTAGATTGTTCACTTCTCCTGCCTTCTCCTTTTGTAAATAACCCTGTAAATGTTTAACGTGAAAGCCTTCAGCT
The DNA here is from genome assembly GCF_000935625.1 of Nanorana parkeri. Taxonomy (NCBI): domain Eukaryota; kingdom Metazoa; phylum Chordata; class Amphibia; order Anura; family Dicroglossidae; genus Nanorana; species Nanorana parkeri. The sequence goes on from NW_017306460.1 coordinate 566,494, forward strand.
AAATGTAAATGTACTCCTTGTAACCCTCACACTAACTCTTCCTGGAACCTTAACACTAACTCTCACACTACTCCTCACTGCGTATCCCAATGCTAACCCTCACACTAAACTTCACACAAAAGCTGGTCATTTGGTCATAGAACATGTGATATTGCGATTAGAGACTTGGTGAATGTTGTTCGAAATTTCATTTGATTTTAACACTCGATTTTGGTGTGAATGGAGTTCCTTGACCGAAAACCATGTTGGCGGAGAAATATTTTCCATTCTATTCCTTCATTTTATTTGTCACTAAAGTCGATTGTTGATTTAACCCCATTAACTTTTAGAAAATCGAAGGAACATTGTGAAAACAACATTTTTTTAACAGAATTGTAACACTGTTGTAATGCAAACTTAACCCTAACATTAAGTCTTCCTGTAGCCCTAACCCTTACACTACCCCTCCATGTAATCCTTATGCTAACCTTCAAACTAAAGTTCCCTCTAACCCTCACACTATCTCTCTCTGTTACCCTACCACTAACCCTCACACTATTCCTCTCTGTAAACCTAATACTTACTCATGTTAATCTGGCCTCTAAACCTAACACTAACCCTTCTCGTAGCCCAAACCCTCACATGAACCCTCCCTGTAACCCTAACCCTTACACCAATCCTCCCTGTAAGTCTAACATTAACCTTCACACTAACCTTGCCTCTAACAATTACCCTTCCTGTAGCCCTAACTTTCACACTAACACCTCCTTTATCCCTAACACTAATCCTCCTTGTCATTCTAAGACTAACCCTTAAACTAACTCCTTGTAACCCTTACACTAACACACACACTACTCCCTCTCGAAAATCCGAAAACTAACCCTCATGCTAATCTTGCTTCTAGCCCTAACAGTTGTTTGTTGTAGCCCAAACCCTCACACCAACCATCCCTGTAACTTTGACACTACTAATCCTCCCTGTAATTCTACTAGTATCGGTGCTGATACCGAGTATTTGGGTGAGTACTCATACTCGACCAAATGATCTGATACTTACCTCTGATAGCGGAACTTCCAGTCAGAAGTAGATCTCTCTCTCACCTGCAGTGCCAAGGGATCATGGAGCCAACTTCCTTTCCAATCAGGAAGCCGGGCGGCTGGTTATGACCTGTCTTTAGGCTTCCTGATTGGCTAAGAAGCCAGGCTTCACTTGTTGCCAAGCAGCCTGGCTTCCCAACCAATTTGGAAGCGGGATGGCAACTCATGACCCGCCACCCAGCTTCCTAATTGGTCAGGAAGTCAGGCAGCCTCGGGAAGTGAAGCCAATGTTCTTTCGATAGAACACCGGCTGGCCAGGCAATCAGGAAGTGGGGCGCCCAGCTTTCTGATAATCAGGGGCACACGGAACCGGTTTGCGGTATCGGCGGGGACCAATAAAAAAATTGCGGTACTCGATACTGAAAAACCGGGATTATTGTAAGGGTTAGTGTTAGGGATGCACTGATACCGTTTTTTTGGTATCGAGTACAAGTACCATAATTTTTTGTTCTCGGTACACGCTGATACCGAGTACCAATACGGAGACTGTGGATCCCTAGCCTGGATCCACAGTCTCCTATTTCACTATGAGGAGCCTGGTATCGTATCCAGGAACAGCTCAGGCCTGATCATGTAAAATGTTCCCTCGCACAAAATATTGAACAGAATGTTGGGTTTACAAGCATAATTACGCCACTATTTCTATCATGATATTGACAATCGCACACCCCTAAGAGACAGAGAACTGAGAAAATCAATCTTTCACATGTAATTGTTTTTTACTCTCTACATTACTGACTCTGTATTACAGAAGGTTCCGGAGAAAAGTCCTGTACACAGATCAAAGCAGAGCCAGCATCTTCTGATCCTCAGATGTTTGCTGTCCACATATCTGTCACATTGCTTCCTTTATTGCCTGGTTACTGTGACCAGGGGATTATCTTCACTTCTTCAGTAGGTGCTGAGCACAGATGCTGACAGCCATCATGGCATCAATCACTCTGGAGAAGCGGTCAAGGGCTTGTGTAAAATTACTCCGCTTGCCTTGTTAAAGAGAGTTCCATTAATCACACTAGCCCTCTGCACTTCTCTAGTGAATGTGCTCTGTTGTCTCTGTATCCAGATCCTTCCATTAAAGATAAGCCATAGTCTTCTTAAAGTGGACCTGAACTCAAAAAGTGAAGATTTGCTGTTAAAGGGAACATCTAGAAATGTTAATTGTGTCTAAGCAGCATCCTGACCGATATACCTTGTGTATTAAAGCCTACCTTTTTGGAAAAAAAATATAATACAAATATAAAAAATGTGCATGAATTAATTTTTGGCATTGCAACTGCAATCAGTGGGTTATGGGTGCATTGCTCAGGCTCCTGTAGACTGTTCCTCCAGTCGGAGGTCTGTACAGAGATATGGACCATTGGTTATAGAGTTGGGGGAAGTAATCAATGGACTACAAGTACTGTGAGAACTATAAGTCTTGTAGTCTTTCATTCAGAGATCTTTGTGAATGGATCCAAATTGGAAAGAAATACATGAGTCTGAGTTGAGAAGCACCCCACGATTCTGGAAAGTAGGTTTGGTTTGAGAGCTGGTGACATGAAACATGGTCTGACAAATGTGGACTATCCTTTTAAATTCCTCCTGGGGAACATGCATACATACAAGGCCCATTTAGATAGGAGCCAATTAACCTACCTTTGGAGTAACTGGAGGAAACCCACGCAAACACTGGGATTTGAATCGGGCATCCTGAGTGCTGCAAGGCAGAAGTGCTAACCACTAAGCTACTGTGTTGGCCCATAGCTGTATATCTGCAGTGTAAGACGGACTTTTGCCTCTGATTGCTTTTTTCACAAGATGTGGAGGAAGATTTGTTGCCACTACTATGATGCTTACTGTTCTCCTTGCTGGAGGGGAAGGTGCACCTGAGGACCTGCAAACAAGCATATTCCTGCTTCTGTTTCATCCACTCTGTGGGTCTGTACCCTTCATACCTCTCCTGCTGCTTCTTAAACATCACCCTACCAGTCATCAGATCACCAGTCATGAGGAGAGCAACTTTGACACGAGGAAGCAAAGCCCTGCCTCTACCAAGATGGTGGCCTCAACACAGAAATACGGTGCAGAACAAGGCATGGTAAGTCAATGACTGGGAAGAAATCAGCTGCATGGAGACCACAGGTAATACTGGTGACTAGTCCTTTACACCCTGCTTGCCTTTTTTGGCACAGGCTCTTGGCTGTAATGCTGGTTCTGGGACTTCAACACATTCAGAGCAAAATCCAAAAACAGACATGCAGCAAATAAAGTCAGAAGCTCTCCAGGTCAGTGACTGGGATAAAACTGAAGACATGAGATCAGTATGTAATAGCCACACAACTAGTATTTTCAGATTAAGAAAAGAACAGTGGCTGCCCTCAGACTTTCTCAGCACTGGTCTCCTTTACATTGTTTTCACAGATAATAGTGAAAAGCATACTCTAAATATTCTTATAAATGTGTTTACAGGCTTTATAAACCTTGTTTCTATGTATAATTGGTAATTAAATATGTACATGGGGCAGCTATTTTGTTCATTACATATGCAGGCTCTTCTTCCTTCTCTCGGGCTGCTAATCTACGAGTCAGATCTGACCTGCTGGATACAATGCACTTTCTATGTGGCTGGGATTTTATCCGAGTATAGATTGATTTCCTTATCTCACTGTAAGTCTACCAGACAGTGTCTGTCTGATGAAAAACAAAAGACTCTGCTGTCTTGAATGGCATGAAACCACCACAATACTCCTAATAGCCGGACCATTTATTCCAGGCTGCTTGGTCTTTTTGGTCACGTGACAGATCTCAGGAGAAGTTTTATATGCATGCAAAGGAAAAGGTATTTGTGTTATAGTGTGATGTGGTAATGCTGATAATTAATCTGTCCGTGAGCTGTGAATTGTAATGGCAGGTTTAACTTTAATAACCCTAAAACTGAGAGAGAGATAGATAGAGATAGATAGATAGATAGATAGATAGATAGATAGATAGATAGATAGATAGATAGATAGATAGATAGATAGATAGATAGATGTGAGATGTGATCTACCTTGATTTGAATTGATTATAGCCACATACACACACATATTCCAGACTCTATCCGAGCCGACAGCCTACTCTGGAAAGATGGAGATTTGAGCATGTAGCCGCATGCAGAATGCTCAATTACGCAGACTGTTCCTTTTCTCTCCCTCTGAATTTATGCAGCACTAAATGATGGAAATATACAGGCCTTAATTCAATATAATGTAGATTGTATTAGAATAAATGTGCAAAAATTGCAGCAGCGTTCCGTTCGCAATGCACAGGAGACGGGGAACAGCGAGATGAGCTGACACAGATGCCTGGCTTTTTGGCAGACTTTCCTTCATGAATGTCTTCCTTTAATTCCAAGAGCCTTTGTTACAACCATCTGTTCCCTTCCCCTAATTAGGACGAGGACAGAAAGCGGCGCTCACAATTACACCAGTGTGAAGTGCTGGGAGGCAGCACAATGGCGTGCCTGGTCCTGGAGTCAGTATTTCTTGTGTAAACAGTAATCTGGTAATAGATTACTGATAACTGATAGGTAATTACCAGGAAATACACTGCGCATACAAAAACGGCTCCGATTAGACAGCGCCAAAATCATTTGTCCTTTACAATCAATCAGAGCACAATAGACTAACTTTTTTTTTAATTGCTGCCTAAAAATCCACCGTGAACAGCTATTTCTTTCCCATCTTTTATCCCAAAGGTACAATGTCAGATATTTCATTTCTGAAGACCTTTATTATTGTATAGATATGTATAGTAAGAATAAAATCGCTATGGGCGAAAAATGCAGCTTCACAAATCCTTAACTGTAACCCTCCCGGCAAATCATTTCTACATCTAGGCCTTAGTTCCAACCACACATAATTAAAGGCTGACACGCTGTGCATTCAAGTAGGGAGTCCATGGCTACAACTGTTGTGTAGCTAAAATAGTAACGTTAAAGCAGAACTCCGGGATAAGCAAATATTGTCTAACTACAAGAGTCATGTGTATCTTGGTGAGCTTTGTGAACTTCTTCCAGATTTGTGCAGTAATCCAGAGTGAAACTTTGCCTCTGTGCAGGAACTGCCTGTAATGAAGACTGGTCACTGCTGCTCTCTCCCCATGTGCAAGGTGACTGGTCTCGTCTCCACCCCCTGTAGTTTTCTATAGGCAGTCTGTAGTGGGTGGGGCCTGCTGAGGCACTCCCACAGCTCTGCTCTCTGCATAGGTCATGTACAGCACAGTGATGATGTCACTGCTACTCATATATGGTCATAGCTGGGTTGGCAAAGGCATTTGGTGCACACAAAGTGGATTTTTATCCGTTTGGCTATTGAGAATTAAATTTAAATTATGATTTTTGTGCCTTGAGTTCAGCTTTAATCAAAATAGGAACAAAATGGGTTCATATGATAAGGCGATGCAAACAATAATAATAATATTGAAAGTGCTGTATTTCACAGCAACCAATCAGATCCTATTTTTCATGTGTGAGCAATCAAGAGAAAGGAAGTTAGTGCACTGTGGACATGGGAAGTTAGTGCACTTTGTACATGGTAAGTTAGTGCTTTTTGTACATGTGAAGTTAGTGCACTTTGTACATGGAAAGTTAGTGCACTTTATACATGGGAAGTTAGGGCACTTTGGACATGCTCTGCTTTATTAAATGTTCCCTCATTTATTTAATATTGGTATTTATATGGCACTGACAATTTACACAGTGCTTTACATCGTTGTACATTCACATCAGTCCCTGCCCTCAATGAGTTAACAATCTAAGGTCCCTATCACACATACACGCACACTAGGACTAATTTAGACAGGAGCCAATTAACCTTCCAGGATGCCTTTGGAGTGTGGGAAGAAATCAGAGCTCCTAGAGGAAACCCACGCAAGCACAGGGGTATATTCAAACTCCATGCAGATAGTGTCCTGACCAGGATTCGAACCGGGGACCCCCACCCAGTGCTGCAAGGCAGAAAGCCTTTTCAAGCAGCTTAATAAATGTGGCTAAAATTTTCTTTGCATAGAATACCCCATCACGCGCCAGGAAATGTAAAAACCTAAAACAAAGTATTTTTGCTTGCACATGATTGGATGATGAAAGTCAGCAGAGCTTTCCCTCATTCACTATGCTAAGGGAAAATCCCCTTGCAAAGTGATAGTTCACTTTATACAGTGAACATGCTCAGTTCCTTTAGTAAATCAGAGCCATCGTTTCTATGGCCTGACTTTTATTTCCTCTACAGCCAGAACTTGATTCTATTGGTGAATTCTGTTGAAGATGCTTATAGATTTCAGTGGGTCGTCAGATATGAAGGCTTGTGCCAACTTTTCTCAAGTACCAACTCCGCTCCGATGGGCATCATGTTTGTTTCCATGGGGAGGGGAATCGCTTGCAGATGTTTCCAGCACCGCTTATAACAATGGCAGAACAATGATGACCAGGACTTGTGTTCTGATTGTCCCTCCCGAGTTTGGTTGGTAGCTGTGCACAGAACCCATGATATGAGATCTTTGCCTGAAAAACAGATGGATCCAGCGAATGTCACCTTATGTCTAGATGCAGTTTTAAGAATGTGATCACATTTTATGAGCCTACACTTAAGCTGGCCATTATAATGGGTTGAACAAGACAAACCCACTCAATTCCCCCATCCAGCATGGATGGATCAATCTCCCCTGCTGGCTACAGGAATCACAGGCCAAAATGTCATCTGTTTGTCCAGATTTCTGTCTTTGCATTTCCGATCCCAGCCCTTTGTTTCAAATATGAAACAGTCAGAGATCTGGTCTGTGATGTTTACAGCTAGCCTGACTCATCTGCATGTAGGAACATTTCAATTATCTCAATCATCGTCAACAAATTAGCCATAAAATGTATAATAATGGAAAACCTATGTGCTCGAGCATTTTAATCCATGCATAACTGAAGAGCATCAGGCTACCCCACCCTTGTTGCTAGGAATCTGACTAATCCCATCCATCAAAGTCTTCATTCTACCTTTACAGCCATAGAATGCTACACCCAGCAATACTGGTCCTCCAGGAACTGGCTAGAAGATGTGATCCAGTCCAGAAGTTAACCAGAACACCTGAGTGGTCCTATGGGGTTTCTGATTTTAACACAGCTGTGAATTTTCCTTGATTGCCTTACAAATAAGAGCCGTTTATAAAGGCCAGCAAAGCTTTTATACAGTTAATTTCTGCTGTGATCACACAACATTTTCATGACTAGGTATATGAAGAAATGAAATGGGCTGATTGGCCCTCTTAGCCCCCTTTCATGCAGCGTTCCAATCAGGTCCACCTGCCATCTTCAAAGTTAGTCTATGGGCATGACAGATGGGGGTAAGCGGATGTAAGCGGACCCATGTTCACTTACATCCGACTTCCTATAGACCTGACATGAGTCCGGTTAGCTCAGTTTTTTTCTTTTTCTTTCTACTGCTCTGATCAGCAGGGGATCTGTGCACAGATCCCTGCTGATCGGAATATATGGTGTCAGTGTAAAAAGAGCCTTAGGGGTCTATTTAACAATGTTTTCCTTTAAATTTCCCCCAAGATGAATCTAATCGAAGATTGTGTGATTAGCCTAATAAAACTTGCAAGTGGCAGTGAAACATTAATCTGATTAGAATAGATTTTAGTGAATTTGAGATCATATTAGGGACTTTCATTGATTTGTTTACAGTTTCTATAATAACTAACATGCTAATTATTGGGGACTGATATTTGTGAGTTTTTATAAGATTACTTGCACAGTGAGACAGTCATCATCCTTGAATGAACAAGGACTATGTGCAGGCACCAGTCATCCAGATGTGTCAGTTTTAATGTATAGTCAACTCTTAGGGCCCTTTCACACCATATCCAGGGCATTCTTGTCAACGGCACTGCAGACCCCCCC
>NW_017306460.1:574706-660879 GCF_000935625.1 Nanorana parkeri
GCCCGCCGCCCCCCCCCCCCCGCAGTGTGATTTCCCGCACCGGAACATGAGGTACAGTAATAGCCCTCTTATCTGATGCAGTGCGATTGGGAGAAATTCTGCATGCACTATTTTTTCTGATCACACTGCACCGGAACAAAGGGCATTCCTCTATGCAGGTGGGGGGGGGGGGGGGGGGGGTGTCTGCAGTGCCATTGACATGAATGGCATCACCACACCCCCTCCTGCCCCAGAACTCGGCTCGGCTTCATCTATGTGACCCAGTGCTTTATGGGCTCAAACTGCGCCGGAATGCACTGGATAGGTCAGGACCCTTAGGGTTTGAACTTCTTTCCATGGCCCGAAACCGGCAGCAGTTTCTGCTAAGTATAAGGTCATGGTATCCATTCAATCACAACGCATGTGCATAGCCAATCCGTACACACATACTAGGGGCCAATTTAGGCAGGAGCCAATTACCCTACCAATATGCCTTTTATGTGTGGGAAGAAACCCACACAAGCACAGGTAGAACATGCAAACTCCATGCATATAGTGTCCTAGGCAAGATTCAAACCAATGACCTCACTGTTTTGCCCTGATTAAGCAATAACCACCCACATCTATATTTAAAGCTAACCTTTATTATATGTAAAATACATCTTTCATTCATCACTGATAAGTCTAAAATCATGAAGGCTGAGCTCAAATTCAGAACCTCGAGTCATTATTCAGCATCCCAACGTTCAGGGCTACCAACAGATGTGTAAATGTGTAGACAGGTACTTCAGGGTACCCGAATGAAAGTTACGTGGGCAGCTAAACACTTACCATTAATAAAAGGCTGTACACCTAGATGCCTGCATCTAAAGAAGAACAAAATCTTATCATTGCAGTGGGTCTACCACACAGGGCAGCCATCAGAAATTTTGGGGCCCCTTACACGGCTTTAGGCCGGGCCCCCGCCCCCCCCCGGCCCTGGATGCAGGTCTTAGTGACGCGCTGGACGCAGGGCTTAGTGAAGCGCTGGACACAGGACCCACCTGAGAGTGACCCTGTAGAGCCTACTATAGATGCTGCACAACCCATCTGCGACTGTCTCTGAAAGGGTCTCAGTTGGGCTGCATCCCTCCCTCCTTTCCTTCCTTGCTTCTTAGCTCCTCTTACCTGCACATATGGCATTGTCTGCAGCCGGACGAGGCCGGACGTCACTTCCGGCCAGTCCGACATCAGATGAGCAGCGTCGCTGATGGGGCCCCAGCTTGTCTCGAAGCCGCTGGAGCGGCAATGTTGGGGCCCTGCGCTGCTAGGGCCAGGCCTCTGCCTCCTCGCCTTCAACGTCGGCCAATAGTCATGTAAGGGACTCGGGTGGGCCCCCCAGGCTGCCCGGGCCCCTTACATGAGTATCGGCCGTACCCCCCTGATGGCTGCCCTGCTACTGCAAGAGTTAAGTGCTCGTTTTGTCTAGGGGGCTCAAATAAAGCTTTATTACTCACCTGCTCCTTGGTCCCGTGGCAGTCAGCCCTCATCTCTCTCCTCCTCCTCTCTGACTATGAAATGTCCCTCGGCATCCTCATGACTAATGCGAGTCAATGGACCTGCATAAGACATGATGACTTAGTACACCAGAGCCCAGGGGAGAACAGGCTTTGGGGACCGGTCTAGCAGCCTGGTGGAACAGAGGATCAGATAAGTACATCTGATTTGAGTCCCCCAGACAATACTAGCATTTAACCCTTGCAGCGCAGGGGTAACCCCACTGCAAGCGTAAGGTTTTTGTTTGCCTGAAGTTCTTCTTCTAATGCCTGCTGTCAGTTGACTAAGTTGAGGGTTAGTAAATGTAGGAAGAACCATATTTGGCAATCATGTGTCTTTAGAGAGAAGTAACGTGTGTCTGTGAAGCTGCATGTGTTTCTAGGTAGCCTTGGCATGTGCCTCCGGTCTGCATTGTGTCTCTGGGCAGATGATACATGTGTCTGATCATGTGTCTCTCTGTAGATATCTTTCTGATGCATTTACATCCCTCGTCCTCCTCCTCCTCCTGGCTGTAGATCAACAAACAAGCTTTACAGCACTGAATTCAAGGCCATTTCTTTGGCAACTTTTGTCTTGCAGCTGCTTCACGCTCACTTCACATGGGGACTGAGCGCAATTCATCACCCATTATATATTTTCACCTTCTGGTCCCTGCGAATTCCCTGTTGTATGAATGGCGATGTTTACTAAACAGTGCTATTTGTTTGCCATTTCACGTGTCTGCTTCTCATAATTAATGACATGAACCCATTCTTTACTGACAGCCGAAATTAAGCTACCTTTGCATTCGTCTATGAGAGAAATAACACGGGTCATTTAAGCTTGCTACAACGCAAAGGGGATTTGGATCATTAATTTCCCCACCATCCAGCAGTTGGAAGACAGGGTGTGAGTACCACTACCTCAGAAAGTGTTCAGCCCCCTTCACACGGGCGCCTTCAATTCCGAATAGCAGGAGATCTGTGCAGAAGATCCCCTGCTGATCGGAGAAGTTCTGAACGGATGTTCCTGCTGTGATGGAGGAGAAAACTCAAATTACCGGATCACCGTTGGTCTATAGGGAGTCAGATATAAATGGGCATGTGTACGTTTACATCCGATTACCCAAATCCCCCCATCCCCAATCCGGCATGATCAGGTCTGCCAAAACGGAACTCTGTTCCTCCTTGTTTTCCGGGCCTGGTGGGGGTCTCCACACTGCAAGGGTTAACTGCTCATTTTTGTCTAGATTTTAAAAAAAGTAAGTTATACGTACCTGATCCTTGGAGCCGGGCGGCTGTCAGAGTGCACCCTCCTGCCTCTTATTTTGCAGTGATGGTATGTCCCTTGGTGTCCTCACGCCCAATACACAGTGTATAGAATGTGATGACTCAGGAACCTTAGACCGCTGCAGCAGAAGGGGAGAGATGCTGGAAGGAATGCTTTAAGAGCTGGCCGGCTCAGAGGATCAGATGAGTATAACTTTCTTTTTAAACCTAGATGAAAACAAGCAGTTAACCTTTGCAGTGCAGGGGTAGCCCCGCTGCAAGGGTTAATATATTTTGTACCCGGAGTTCTCCTTTAAAATTACAGTGAGTCACCTGCAGTGAATGTTTGGTGAATGTCACTTTTTTTTTTCTAATATGCTTTCAGAGATAGCTTTGACCATGGTTGCATAAGGGAATAAAAACAAAGTGATCTGATGTATGATAAAGTCATTTAAAATTGATCTCCAAGCACAAACATTTTCATTTCAATATATTTCTCGAGAGCCACAGAGGAAATACATCCACTTTGTGTGCACCAAATACCTTTGTTAACCTTGTAAAGTTGTGGTGACATCATCACTGAGCTGCACATCGCCTGTGCAGAGAACAGAGCTGTGGGAGGAACCTAGCAGGCTCCACCCACTACAGGCTGCCTGCAGAAAACTAAAGGAGGGGCGGAGACAAGACCAGTTACTCTGCACAGGGAGCGAGATCAGCAGTGACCGGTATGTATTACAGGAAGCTTCTACACGGAGACAAAGAGCAATCCATGCTGGATAACTGTACATATCTGGAAGAAATACCCAAAGAACCCCCTGATTCAAGTAAGAATACACAAGGTTCGTGTATATGTCTAGCCCAGAGTTCAGCTTTGGGAAAGCTTTATAAACAAAACTCAAGCATCGGTTTACATTACCGTGAAGCTTGGAAGAAATGTATTTGTGTAGCTCCTGGTAGTCTTAGTACTATTATTATTAGGGATGCACCGATACCGATACTAGTATCGGTGCCGATGCCGAGTATTTGGGCGAGTACTTGTACTCGTCCAAATTCTGCAATGCCTAGCCCGATACTTCCGGTATCAGGAAGCCAGGCAACGTGTCATTACACAGCGCCCGGCTTCCTGATTGGCCAGGAAGCCGGCTCCATGCTCTCTCGTCACTTGTGACAAGAGAGCATGGAGCCGGCTTCCCGACCAATCAGGAAGTGTTGGTAAGTAAGTGGTGTATACCTCATGACGAGGGAGCATGGAGCCGGCTTCCCGGCCAATCAGGTCATTACACAGCGCCTGGCTTCCTGATTGGCCAGAAAGCCGGTTCCATGCTTTCTTGTCATTAAGTGACAAGAAGCATGGGGATGGCTTCCTTTCTAATCGGGAAACCGGGTGGCGAGTCATTACACGCCGCCTGGCTTCCTGAATGGAACTTCCGGTACTCGGTATCGGCAAGTCCTGGAAAAAAATATCGGTACTTGTACTGGATACCGAAATACCGGTATCGGTGCATCTCTAATTATTATACTACAGGATTTATATAGCGCCAACAGTTTGTGCAGCGCTTTAAGTACTAGTTAAGGTTAGTGGCTGGGAAACAGGTATATAGAGACATATAAAGATATATTGAATATACTGTATATAGAGATACAACTGTATATAGAATATAGATTTTAGGGCCGGTTTAAAGGAAGGTAGAATGCTGCATTCAGGTTCTAATATTTATGTATGCCAACCAAATGGGTGGCGTATGTCTGAAAGGGCATTACCATTCGCTTGTGACAAGGGCAGCACAATATCTAAACGCAGTCTTGTTTGAAAACTACAAGAAATATTCATCAGTTCCCGCGCTTGACAGTCCGTCTCGGTATTTTCCAGAGAACGCAGATCAGAAATGTATTCATCAAGCAGCTCTCTAGCAACAGCACAGGAAATGCTCTGAATTGAACCTTGAAATGTATAAAGCAGAAGAGAGAGCACAGATATTTAACAGGCTTTGCAACAGCTTTGTACACAGCCAATACCAAAACCTGTAGGGAGAAAGAGTAACCGCGGCCGGCGGCTCTGAAAAAGATGATAAATCCTCCATAAACCGGGCAGAGAGGTCACATATGCGCAATCCACGCCAGAGCTCTGGTCTAGCATCAATCAGAGCCCAGCAGCCTGTGTATGTCTGCTTACTTCCTGTATCGTATAGTTAACATGGTAATGCATCTTGGGGGCAGTTGCCCCTTTGTCAAACACTGACTAAAGGGAAATTGCCCCAGAAATGTGTAACCATCGTAACTACATGACACAGGAAGTAGACAGGCGTACAAAGGATTCCACAGGACTGCCCCAGGTTTCAACAAAATCCAGGCGTTCTGTGGATCCCGGCTTCCTGTCCCACAGTCGAGTGCTGAAACACTCACTCTAGCACTTGGCTCCACACCAAAGAACAAACTGCCAAGTGGCGTGATCCCCTGCCTGAAAGAATGGGCATAGTCCCAGCGGTCATGTTGCGGGACAGGCGGCGGTGCGGGACAAAGCGCAGAAGAGAGGTAAGTGTGCTCTTCACTGCCTGAACACCAATGCTTTTCATGGAAGGGGGGCACACACTGCTGTCCACTGAACACCAGCGTTTTTTGGGGGGAGCACCAATGCCTTTGGGGGAGGGGTGGAACATCACTGACCGCCAATGGCTTTGAGGGGTAAGGGGGAAAACACCACAGGCCACCAAATGCCTTCAGCAGGAAACTACAACTTGTCACCAATGGCTATGAGGGGGAAGGAGGGAAATTACCACTGACCAGTAATAGGTAGAAAGGGGGAAATATCAGCAATCTACTGACCACCAGTGCCTGTGAAGTACGGTGTGGACCTTCAGGGCCCATTCATGCCAAGGTGGTCACTCTGCTGCACAATGTTTGCAGTGTGCCTACCGCCCCCATTCGGGTCAGAGCGTCCCTGGTTGCACATCTCTCCTCCCAGCTCTTAGCATCCTGGGATGCTCTGGCCGGCATCCCACTGAGCTCCTGGCAACCAGTGATGTCACTGATAGCCAGGAGCTTGGCTGGACACCAGCAAGAGTGTCCCACTGAGCTCCTGGCAACCAGTGACGTCACTGGGACATCACTAGTCCTGACTCTACACTCTGTAAGCTGTGTTTTACATTAAATGCTCCCGACTACAGTGTTTATTGTATACAGTGTATTAAGGAGTATTTTGTAAGTACGTGAGTGGTGTGTACTGCGAGTAGGCTCAGACTTTTCACCACTACCAGATCTCTGGCATGGATCACGCTGGGGGTCACAAGTGCATATGTGGCCTCAGTGGAGGGTTTATCATTTGTTGCAGAGCAGCTGGCCCCAGTTATTGATTGTCCCTACAGAGGTATTTGGAAGCCTGCTAAATATCTGTGCTCTCTCTTCTGTTTTATATATTTCAAAACACAGTCTTGTGCCTACTGATTTCTCATTATATATGACCCCATCATGTTCCCACAGGAAATCATTCTGAAATACCTCTTTTCTCCAGGGATCTACCTGGATGTCAGGGGTCAAATCGCTAACATTTACCAGTCAGGTAATCATTCTCTAATTCACCTAAACTCGTGTTCTCATTATCCAGACACATTTTTCCTCAAAGGACAGGAAGCCAATCTTCAGGGAACAAGGAAGAAGTTGCACAATAGGTAAACTGTATTTAACACTAAAACTTTTTTTTTTTTTTTTTAACGTTTGCATAGAATAGGTAATGGTTTTTATGTATGTCCTGTCCAGAGACACAGCAGGAAGTAAGAGGAGATTTCTCCAAACCAAGGGACATATTCCTTCGTAGACCGCTGTCATCAGAACAGGTGTCTCCATTGGAAGATTTCCCTCAGTTCCTGTTTTTTACAACTTAAAAATATTGGTCACCAGGACAAATAGAGAGGGTGGATCTGTCCAGCAGGGACTGAGCTGCAAAAAAACCAAGGTAAAACATCCAACCCTATCGCATTCTACCAAATTCTGGCTACATCCGTGCTATACACCAGCAGTTCTGGATGCACAGATGGCTAACTGGCAAAACAGAATGATTTGCTTGATTCCACCCACTTACCTATAAGCAGAGACTGAGCTCCTTGTTTTTGAGTTTTGTGCTGGAACGTGAGGACATCTAAATGCCTTCTGTTATAGTAAGCCAATGAAACAGAATCAAAATCAGTAAGCCAATGAAACAAAATCAAAAATGTTGGCTTTACTTACACCTTAAACACATTGAGGCTGATATACAGTATATGTCTTCTGCACAGCCTATACCTGGGCAAATGCCCTTCACATGGCTACCGCCACTAGATGGCGCTGAGGAATTCCTACACTCCTCAATATCCATTGATTGGCAGTAGTGCCTAGCTGGCGAATGGCATTCCTCCAGCTATATGCTGTGTGGATGATTTATAAATCAGCCACTTCAAAGAAGAACTCTGGGCAGAAACAAAATTAACCCTTGCAGTGGTGCTGCCCCTACACTGCAAAGGTTAACTGCTTGTTTTGGTCTAGGGTATAAAATAAAAAGACATACCCAAACCTCTGACGTCCCTGGCTGCTGAATCAAATGGCAAACAAGCTCATCAATTCATAACTAGCTTGGCTGGTCTGGCGCCCGGCTGCTAAACCGACGATAACAGGAATCACCAGCACTCAAACGTATGCGTGTAGTATGAATGCTTTTTTATTTGTTTGTAACTGCTTGTCAGAAAGCCAACATTTCGGGGCCACGCAGGGTCCCTTCTTCAGGGTGACATAGTGAGTGTACGCTGTATGGAAGTGCGGGGGGCACAATTACCTTGTGATGGCTGATAAACCGGTCCCTGCAGCCTCTCTCCGGCAGATACATTTCCCTCAGCGTCCTCACGTCCAATACAATGTATTAGATGCGATAGCTCACGGATCCTTAGACCATCAGAGCAGAAGGGGAGACAGGCTGCAGGTATGGTCTAGCAGCCAGGCAGGTCTGAGGTTCGGGTGAGTATTCCTTTTTTGTTTTATACCCAAGAACAAAAGTTCAGTTAACCCTTGCAGTGCAGAGGTAGCCCCAATACAAGGGTTCATTTTTTTAACTGCCCAGAGTTCTTCTTTAAGTAGCTATTGAACATGATATATGTCAGCAGCAATCTCTTCTATTAGACTGTCTACACTAAGGTACCAGTCACACCATCAAGAGTGTGTTCCAGTGCGTTCAGCCTCTGGAACGCACTGTAAGGCAACCCGGCTGGCTCACTTTGTTTTGGGGCGGGAGGGGGAGTGGCGGTGCATTGAACTCAATGATACCGCAGGCACGCCCGTGTTGCGATCGCAGACACCGAAACGCATGGCACATTAGTGCCTGTGTTCCGGTCCAGTGCGATCTGCAAAAAATAGTGCATGCAGCATTTTTTGCAGATCACACTGGACCAGAACGGAGGCACTAATGTACCGCGGGTGGGGGGCGTGACTGCGGTGCAATTGAGTTCAATGCACCGCTACGCCCGCTCCCGCCCCAAAACAAAGTGAGCCGGCCGGGCTGCGCTCCAGTGGCCGAACGCACTGGAACGCACACTTGATGGTGTGACAGGGCCCTAAATCTTTAAAAGCTACTTTAGATGGGATGCTATTGGTTATTCTACCATAGTTTTATAAATGGCAGTAGGGAACTACATTCATTAAAGTGACTTTAAAGTCAAAGATATTTTTCCCTCCCCCCAATGTTAATGTCAGCACTTACCTTAAATGATGTCTCTTAATCCGATCTTCTTCTTCTTTCCTGTCGTTTTCATCTGTCCCTCCAGCGCTGCAGCGGGTCTCCAATTAAGCGCTGACTCCTCTGTCCTTGATGGCACTTCCTGTCCGACGGTGTCTGCATGCGGGTGCACGCTGTCCATAGACTTACCTTGGGTCTCTCCTCGTCTCCCGGCCGAAAATGTGAACTGTGCATGTGCCCGCCCCAAGATGCTTTGCGGCTGCCCGAGAATTTTCACATTTTCGGACGGGAGCGCACGAGGAAGACACGGGTAAGTTTAAAGCGTTTTTTTGTTTTTCTTTTTTTACACATTTTGCAAATATCTACTGCTTGCTAGGGTTTAATAACATATTAAATCAAAAAGAATACTTTTAATTACTATTATTTAGCCAAGTGTTTTTCAGTAATATCTAAATTCTAACGCTTTGGCATAATTTATTTCAAACATCATAATTGTAGTGTATTGTTTTCATTACAATACTTGAAATGTAATTTCCTTTAAAAAGTTTTTTTATAAATGCAACAGCCAAACTGTGTGTATGCAATAGAACCAATTCACAATGCTAACAAAACAGTACAAGGAGGCTTGTTTTCAACAAAGTGAATGGAGTCTAATGAGATAATTGGTAGCCTATTTGGCTGAAGGAACAATTGTATGTCTATGGTCACCTGATTTCCAGCCAATTGCAATGTTTCCAGGGACAGTTTCATCCATAAAACTGAGGCAATCACAGCTTCTTTTATTCCTAAAATATTGATTACAGAATAAAAACAATCATCCCGTCCAACAACCATTTTACCTGCAGAGTAACGCTTTGTCAAGGCTGCTTGGGTTTTTGAGTCTGGCACCATGGCGGGGTGGGGAGGGGTATCTGTTCAGTGGATAAACATACATGCTCAGCTTACATGAATGTGTATATTTATGTAGAATTGTTCACAAGAATTATTGTTTGCATGTCATATCTTCCAACCTCCATCTGAAAGGGGCACCTGTAGTACTTTCAGCAGGGGTCTACATTATCTCTAATCTGTTTATGTTCCCTGGGTTTGAATTGCCTGTATTCAGAGAAGTCAGCAAGACAATCTTCTGTCCACAGCAGGGATGCAAGAAATGACGTCTTTTAATGTGCACTAGTTGGTAACATACAGGAGACATCACAGAATGGCTAACCCATCAGATACTATAGAATCAGACTTATTTATTTAAGAAGGATCAATTAATCTATCAAAGGGGCATCCCAGCCAAAACCTTTTATTCATTTAGTTTTGTATACTGTGGGAAAGAGAACATCATTAAGGTTCTCTTCTTTGCAAACAAACACACACAGATATAAAAACCCAAAAGAGGTTTTAGCCCTTCTCTACTCAAGACATTAAGGGGATACATATAACATGTCCACCCAGCTTTATGCTGGGCGAATGCCGTTCGCACAACTTTCCTGACACTAGATGGGGCCGAAAAGCATAGGAATTTTAATGGTGGAAAAGCCGTGCAAATGGCATTGGCCCACAGTATGGTTGGGTGGATGTTTTCTAAATCAAACCCTAAGGCTACAGTCACACTAGGTGCAAATGTCAGAAGGAGAAAATTACAGAAAAAAATGTAGATTTTTTAATCCCCTGTGACACTTGTTGTTTTATAACTAACACTGGTCAAAGAAGAAAACGATTTTTTATTGAAAAAAAAATGTTTTAATGCCATTTATAGACAAAAATAACTTTAACTACCTCCCGGCCAGCCGCTGTGTATACACGGCCTGCCGGGAGAAATGCTTTATGTATTACTTTGTTAATTTAGATGCACCCTCAACTCAACCTGGGCCTTTTTAAGTTGGACACCACTGATCTAGAGGAACACAAACTAAAAAAAAAACAAAACAAAAATGAAATCTTCAACAATTAAACAGGACACAAACTTTCAGACATAGCTGAATATTTTCAATAACACATACAGAATAGGTATGAAAGGGTATATCTACAATGAGAGAATGAGAGAGAGAGATTTATAGCTATCTAGATAGATAGATAGATAGATAGATAGATAGATAGATAGATAGATAGATAGATAGATAGATAGATAGATAGATAGATAGATACAGTAAACGCCCCATTATCCTGCATCCACGGGGATGTGTAGATTCCGGATAAATGTAGTTTCTAACTGTAGATCTAAATAATACCACACCCACAGCTACCTCCTCATGTACCACTTGCCCCTCCCTTTTAGATTGTAAGCCCTCAGGGGCAGGGCCCTCCTTACCATCTTGTCTTGAATTGTATTGTATTGTGCTTGTAATGTCTTCCTTATATTGTAAAGCGCTGTGCAAACTGTTGGCGCTATATAAATCCTGTATAATAATAATAATGCAACATACTATACCATATAATAAACTCTGTATTAACTTCATATTAATCTTGAAATGCAGTATTCAAAAACAAATTAAGACAAATAGGCACACAATCGTTCCCAGGATAATACATGCCGCAGGTCAGCAGAACAGTGGGTACACTGGATTTTTTTTTCCGGGTTAGATGAGAGTTCTGATTAGTTGAATATCGGATAACAGAGAGTTTACTGTGAATATATTAACTTGACTAATAAAATAATGAAATAAATCAACAACAAATGTGCTGCTTGGTGATGTAATTTTTGAATTATATTAAGTCCTTTATTCATTTGAATTGCCGTTCTGGAACTCCTTTCTATATACAGCTCACATTACTTCCTCCTACACTTTATTCACTACCAGCAGTGAGCCGTCTCCCTACATGTGTTTATTCAATGTGATGTAAAGTTCTATACAATAAAAAGAGCAACAAAGAAACAAAACGAGAGAAGAAAAAAATAAATCTTGTCGCTATCATTATTATTGTTTGTGTGAAACATACAAGACAAACAGAGATGGGATTTTAGGCAGATTGCCACATGGCTTTCAACACAAACATTTGTCATTATGAACAGAAAATTCCCAAACATTATAGAAAACAAAATCCAATATAATATGATAATGTATAAGAAGGTCATCACATTTTTGAAGCACTTTGAAAGCAATAGTGTTGGATTTTTTGTAAAATGTTACAATTGTATATTTGCCGTAACTGGGGACAGGTAATTAGCATGAAAAGGTCAGGCAGGGTGCAGGCATGTCACAGGAGGCAGAGACCCCTAAAGAAACAATTGCAGAGTAGGAATGAGCGAGTGATTTCAGAGAATTTATTTTACCATCGGCGAAATTTCACTGAACTGGAAACTTTCCATAATGGTCAATGAACTGCTTATTATTTTCTTTTTACTTTTAAGGGGTTTTTTTTATTTATTTTTTTTTGGAGCATTTGATTTTTATTATATTTATTATTTACATATGTAATGTCGTTTTAATTTTTTTTTTTTATTGCCAGCTTTTTACCTTCTGTGAAAATGTAAAATAATTAATTTAATGAGGAGCCGTGTTCTGCCACAAGAACGGATTCTGGATAGTTCAAAAGAGCTTTTGCATCTTCTTGCAGTCCTCTAACTCTAATGCATTGAACCAAAATGGTTAACAATTTTACCAAATCTCCTGATATTTACTGCAGTTTGGGACACAAGGGACAACATATTTTACAAACAGACCAGTGGCGTAACTATAGCCATTGCAGCCCAGGTGGCTGCTATGGGGCCTGGGGATGGAAGGGCACCCCGTTAGTTTTTTGAGGAGAACACGTGAAGATAATACAGTACTGTATAATTAACAATTGGAGTGGTTGCAGTTGTCTCTAATCCCCTTTAAAGTCTACAGTGTGGAGACAACTTCAGATGCACAAGAGGAATCTTTGGGATTTTGGCTTCATTAATTACAGCTCAGAGAGAGGTCATCACAGGGCCCCCATCACATTTTTGCTATGGAGCCCTGTGACCTGTGGTTACAAAAGTAGAGCAAAAGTAGCCCCCTCCAGAAGGAAGGACAGTGTCAGCAGCAATTTAGTGGTGATTTGAGGATCTACAGCCGAGGGATATAGAAATAAGATACATTCTTGTTAATAGTTAGGAAACTTAAATGCATTTTTAAGATTTTAAGATTAAACTCTTGAGATTAGTGTCAAAGTGCAGCACACTTTTCTATGGGGGCCATAGTTCTAATTTAATTACATGTTTTCACGTTTAGAAAAGGGAGTCTCAATATTCACAGTAAAGCAACTATTCAGAATGGATAACACAGATAACCAAGCACTATCTACGTGGCAAAAAACAACAACATTTTTCCAGCAGACTTGGCCATTACAGGAGCCTAAAGGTTGTTGGTCATTGTGTCTAAAGTTCCTCTACCTTTTCTACATCACTACGTCCTGTGAACTTTCTGCTCCAGCAACCCTTCCATAACCTGGACTGTCACAGAATACTGAAATGAAGGAGGTCTGATTTAAAAGGCATAAACTAAGTGTGGTGTGTCTTCTTCCTGTCACGCCATGTCTATTTTCAATTTCCCTTCTGTCCTCCATCCCTAATCCCCGAGTCTCATCCAGCTTTCCCTTTTTCACACCGCCACAGCATGACCCAATGTGAGCGAGCAGTGTTAAGGGCAGCTCATGCGAAGAAAACCAATCCATTTATCATAATCCCATCAGAATGGACACTGAAAATAAGGCAGACACATGCCAAGGGAAAGATTAGCGGAGGGCCGGGATGGAGGTGCACATAGAAGAGGAGTCACATACCAAAACTGCTACTTACTATACAAAGGAAGAATTAAAAGGACAAAAGAAAAGACTGAAAGAGATCTGATACAAAAGGGGAAACGAGGGAGGAAAACAGATGTGGGGAGACACTAACCTACGTATTAGCAGGATTGTCACACAGAAAGACGGAGGATTGTCACTGCTAAAGAGCCCCCTACAATACCCTCTGGCCTATTCAAGCCATGGAACGGTTGCCTGGAAGAAGGCTTTGGTCTGCTATGAAGGTTGGTTGGTATTCATGACCCTGGATTAGGGATTAAGGCTAAATAGGTGGGAAAATGTTTCTTTTGCGATGGGTTGAGTGTGTCCTCTACAGCTGCCTGGCCCATATTCATTCTGATCATTAACCTAATACAAATAAAATGTTCTGCTTTAAATTTAAATTAGTTTGAAACACTTTTTTTAAAAATAATGAACCCAAGTCAAACAAATATACATTCTCCAGTAAAGTATTTCTGTACATGTTTGCACAAGCATTTACAGTCATCATGATTCAGAACAGCTCCAACTCTCTCAGCTCAGCTTCCCTGAACATTGTGTCCTATACAAGATCACAAGGGACAGTATAAGTCTCCAGCAGCTGCCCATCTACCAGACAGAAGAAGGTATGAGCAGGGAACAGGAATTACTCACCTTGATGTGTCTGTGTGTTTGTGGGAGACACACACAGCTTACTAGCACACACAAGAGTGACTCCATAGGACACTGCAAGGGAAAGGAGTCACCCTAAAACAGGATATCAGGACCAGTGCTCAGAGGACCATCTGATTCTGCAGGAAGCTAAAATGTTTATACATAAAGGAGCGTCATCCATTGTAAGTGACTTCATCAGCATTTGAAATAACATTAAAACCTTTTGACTTTAATATCACTTTAAAGTGCAACTGAAGTCAACACTTTTTTTGTTTTTGTTTTTTGGAAAGAGTGGAGAGGGATCAGAACACCTGCCAGGTTTTCATTGCTTTCTTTGTCCCATTAGGGCAGCGGTGGGCAACTGCAGCTTGAACATGGGACTTCATGGTTCCACAACAGCTGGAGGGCCGGAGTTGCCCACCCCAGCCTTAGGGAGATTCATCATCCACATTTGTCCTGGTGACCATTATCACTGAAAAGGAAAGAAAAAACTAATTTTGGGTTGTCACCAGAACAGGAATAGATGGGAAACCTCCCAATGGGGACACTAGTTCTGGTGACCCTGCTGACCACCAGAGATTATCCTCACTTTTGTGGGATTTCCTCTCACTTCCTGTTGTGGCTATCGGATAGGAAGTGAAGCAAAATCTCTTCAAGGGGTTTAGGCTACTAAACCCCTTGCTGACCCTGACCCTGCTGACCACCAGAGATTATCCTCACTTTTGTGGGATTTCCTCTCACTTCCTGTTGTGGCTATCGGATAGGAAGTGAAGCAAAATCTCTTCAAGGGGTTTAGGCTACTTTAAAGCTTATATCCAGGAAGAAAAACTCCTCTTGCAGTCGGGCTACCCGCGCACTGCAAAGGTTAACTGCTTGGTAATGTGTAGGGCGGGGTGGCCCTCTAGCTGTTGTGGAATTACAAGTCCAATGAGGCACTGCAAGACTGACAGCTATAGGAATGACTCCCAGAGGCAAGTTGGGATTTGTAGTTAAAGCGCAGCTGGCGGGCCGGAGTTGCCCACTCCTGGTCTACGGAATGATGACTTATTCTTAGCGTAACTGAAGAGAAAACTGTTTTAGATTTGGACAGAGTGAGGGGCCAGGTTTTTATTGCTGTCTGTGTGCTGGTTAGGGAGATTTATTGTCTGTAAAGCTGACCATACAAGGATTACATTTCAGCTGTTTCCTACTGAATCGGGCAAAATTCAATCCGTGGCTGGCCCTGCCAGCACCACCCGGATAAACACAAGTCTATTTTTTAATCAACTTTTGTCGAAGGAGCCGTGAAGAAGATTGTTGGCTGAGCGGTGACAGCAGCCAATCAGAGCCAACCCTTTCAGCCTGACATCTATCCATCAAGCCATTTTGATATTTGTTAACCATTCCCAAGAACTAGCCTACTAGTACTGAGGCAACGTTGTTTTCAGGAAGTTATGTACATGATCGGGCCAGTCCTTCCCACCAGCTATGATCTGCCTGCATTGCATAGAGAAGCACAACGACCCAGCAATGATATCACTGGGTGTAAAATAAGGTATATAAAGAGAAAGGAAAGGTTTTATTGTAAAACTTTATCAGCATGTTTTTATGGCTGGACTAGTGAGCACAAAATATAAACAGAACAAACTTCAGCTTTAACGTGAAAACTTCTTCCAGGCTCCTGGCTCACTAATCAGACAAAAAAGGATGAAGATGACAAGCCTCAAGCTTGCACCTTGGCAGCTCCCCCAGTTCTACCCTGAAAGCTTCCTTATAAGACAAGATGTTTGATTTACCTGCATCTGAATGTTCTCATGCCATGTTAATCCGACGATTCTCTGATCAGCATGTATGATAGAACCAAAGAAAGATAAATCATCAGATGGGTAAAAGGAGCTGACAGACCAGAAGATGAATGAGGAAGGTGAAGAGGCGGAACGAGTGGGAGAATGAACACAGCGACAGATAGAAAATGGAATAGGAAGAAATGAGGGCAATATGGGATGAATAAGTATGACAAGTCTGCTTCCTGCTAAAACACATGAATTAAAACCTGGCTGCAAACCCAAGAAAAGATCTGACTGTAAGTTATATCCAACAGTCACCATGAACGGCAGGGAGAACGCAGCCTGCATCGTTTGTGAGCCCACCGCTGTGTTCATATGTGCAAACTGTGCACAAACCCAAACACTTCGTCTCTTATATCTCTGCCACTTGACACATAGTATGTCAGACTAGCTTAGACCGTGCAGAACACAATTCAACTAGGATCCGCCATTGAAGAGAATCGTCCATGGATTTACAGTAAGAGCACATTTCAAGTTATAGGAATAGTTCCCTGAAATTTTTCTTATTACGGTACATGTTTCCATATTTTCATTCCTATATTTCATGCACAGATTTGTAAATGCTCCCTCTAGTGGTCATCTGTATACCAGAGATTAGGATAAACATCCTCAGTTAAAGCGGACCTTTACCCCCTTTCACTAGATATCACATCAACATGCAGCTCTGCATTCTGATATGAAATCATCTTACATTCATTAGTTAAGCAAACATACTTTGCTTTTACTTACAATTACTGTTTTTCCACTTCCTGGTTCTCTTGGGCATTAGTGATGTAGCCCATGCCTAAGAGACACACCCTGGGAACGTTACATCACCAGAGCATTGCTGGGAAATCTCATCTGTAAACTAAATAACCCTCTTAGGGCAGGTTCACACCATTTTCCGGACCAGGTCTGGTCCAGAAAATGGTGTGAACTTGCCCGCAGTTCCAGTGCATTCCAGACCAGACAAAATGAGACATGTAGCATTTTTCTGGTCTGTTCTGGAACGGACTGCGCTGGTGTGAACAGAGGCCAGAAATAGCATAGGGATACATTAGGATGCATTTTGGGTCCGGAAACAATCTGGTCTCGTCTGGAGATGATCTGAATGTGGTGTGAATGGGCCCTTAATGTGGACCTTTACCCCCTTTCACAAAAAAATCACCTCAGCATGCAACTTTGCATGCTGATATGAAATCATCTTACATTCATTAGGTAAACAAATATATTTTTCTTTCACTTACTGTGTTTCCACATGTCGGCATTAGTGGTTGAGCCTGTACTCAAGTGTTGCATTCTGGGAAGGTTACATCACAGTGCATTGTTGGGAAATCTCATCTGCAATCACACAAGACCACCGGGAAAGACATTTTCCTCCCCTGAGATGATGTGCATGGTCACATGTCCTAGTCACATGTGCCAAAGTTTCAGGAAGGGAAGGGAGATTGATTTGACTGCCCTTAGTAAAAATGGCCACCATGAGAAGCATGGGGAGGAAAAGAAAAATAAGGAATGCAAAGAATAAAAAGCAATTATCTAGAAGGATGTGTTTGCAGATTGTCATTACTAAACATTTCTAAAGGTGTATTTGCTATCATTTTAAAGATAAGGATCTGAAGTTTAAAAAATTAAGATTTGCTATGTTATAGTGAGCATTTAGAAATGTTAACTGTGCATAAGCAGTACCCTGAAAAACCTACCTTTTGCCTGGAATTCTTCTTGGGAAAATAGTGGTGAACATTCTGGTATATGGGGGTTCCTAAGGACTCCTGTGCATACAGAACGTTTGTTGTATATCTGCACTGTGAGATCAAAGGTACTGCTGCCTCTGACTGCTAGTCCCAGGAGATTGGGAGTGAGACGTGTTGATGTCACTACGGTGCTCTTCTCAGTTCTTCTTGCTGGAGTATTTAACACAAAAAAAGCAAAGCCCTGTCTCTACCAATATGGCTGTCTCCACACACAGAGTCACAGTGTAGAACAAAAGCAAGTGTAAGAGACTTAACTACAAACGTGCTTTAGCACGTGAACGAGCGTGTATGGGAACGTTTATGCGCAATTACGCAAACCTGTTACCGTACAGGTGCAGGCTCATTAGCGTGCACACTATACTATATAAACGGAAAAGAAGGCATGACCAAATTGCTGACCTGTCTTCAGCTAGTCCCTGTGTGCCCTGTACTCTGTTCCAGTATCCTGATTTCCTCCTTCTGATTTGGTACATCTGCTCTTTGATCTCCTGTCTATGACCCTGGCTTACGTTTCCTGACCCTGGCTTACGTTTCCTGACCCTGCTCCTGATCTGTGATTCAGTACCTCAAGATTTGTCTCTCTGTGTATGACCACGGCTTCAACCTGACTTCCATCCTGGTCTGCCATGTGGTGGATTGCTCCATCAATACCCTGAGCAACTGCATCCAGCCAGTGCTCCGTTGGCCTCACACCCATTGCCTGCTCTGGTTTTTAAGACGTCCCGGTGTCACCCTGGTCCTGCCGATTCACCAGCTGGTCCAACGCACTCAAGCATCTCCTCAATTACCGGCCAGCCACCAGTACCGGCACCTGTGCCCCTCTGTCCTTCCAGAGGTGTGGGACGAGAGGTGCACGGGCAGCCCCCTCCTCAGCTGAATCTCCAGTCAGGTACGTGATAGCAAGTATAATAGAGAAGGCGGCTGGCTATGTATAAGCAGTTCAGGAGATGGCACTGCCTTACACAATGCTGGTGAGTATCGTCTACTCTAACACAATGCTTAAGGTTTTTTTTTTCTCCGTCATTTCAATATGAGTAATTATCGTATTTAGCCCATAACAAATAAGTCATAAAAGCTCAAATAATAGAGAGCCCAAAGCAAAAAGAAGCGAAACAAATACAAGAATTTGCCTGTACAACAATAAGCTACAAAAGCGCAAAAAGCCGGGTTTTAATTACTCCATTCATAACACCTACTATTAAAACAACAATCCCAGATAGCACAGTGGGTGGCCTTCCTATGCACTGTATGGAATGGAATTGCTTGTTTAATCACTGATAACAAGCAAGTCTAACTCCGTCTAAGGTGGATCCAACACGCCAACCAAATGAGCCGGCGTTTTCAGAGTACGCTCAGTCTGTAGAGCTCTATTCAGGGAACCAAGCGCGGAATGTATTTTTTTTTCTGCAGCAGCTGTTTGAAATATTAGGTATTCTGCTCTAATAGCTGCCTTATAATGACAAAAAAATTATTCGGCGGGGATGTCACAAACGCTTTTTTGTTCAGCTCTGCAAGTTATAGGTCAAACCATTAAAACTTTTTGGGCTGTAAACAGCTCCCGCCATGCTGTTTGTGTCAGTCATTAGCAGTGACACTTGGCAGCTGGGTCCTCATTAGCAAACTGTGAGATGAGGACGGCTATGGACAGCAAAAGGAAAGTCTAGAGCGGCTTCCATCCCCATCCATTAACCTTTCTTAAGGTGACTGGAAGAAAAGGTAAAAGTTACAACAGATACACACCTCTCGTCTCAAGTGCAGCTTAGAGGTCTCAGGCTGAGATTGCTGCTGGGATGTACTAAGGGTTACTACATTACCACACTGGGAATAACAATCAAGTGTGTGTATATGCAGATACTGGAGTGCCAATGCCAAAGTCAGTACCCTGTTTGTTAAAATAATGCTCGGAAGACAGCCCACACGTTTCGTTACACATAGCCTGAAAATGGCCAGGAAAAAGAATATTGTAAATACATCCATATATATGCCTCAAAGAAGCTCATGTACATTTCTGTACATTGAGCAACAGCACATAATTCAGATGTGAATGGGTGTGAATGGATGAAGGGGGGGGTGATGTCATGATCGGCCCCTCGTCGAGTCAGAGAATGCCATTATTGAATTAAAAAAACACTGGGTATTCTTTGAATGGCTGCTGTGCTGAGCAAGTGGTTTCCTGTGTTTCTAGAGCAGAGGAGAAACCGTTCCGCACAGAACAGTAGAGGATCAGCAGATCACGTCCATCACTGTAGTAACTCCGGGAACGACAGTGCTTTACAGGATCCTTCGCGGCTGATCTGTTATGACATATACAGCTTCGGATGCACGTTGTGAGAAGCTCACAGTGTGCAGTGAAATCAGAGTAAGCCATTTCAGTCCAGGAGAGGAGCCGGTACAACTGTGCAAGACTAAAGGTGAGGCTGGAGATGAGCTTTAAATACCAGTAAGTGTTATATTTACACATTAC
Organism: Nanorana parkeri; assembly: GCF_000935625.1. Taxonomy (NCBI): domain Eukaryota; kingdom Metazoa; phylum Chordata; class Amphibia; order Anura; family Dicroglossidae; genus Nanorana; species Nanorana parkeri. The sequence goes on from NW_017306460.1 coordinate 594,575, forward strand.
TAAGCATGCATGTACTTGACATGAAAAAATAAACCCGCTGGTAGGCTGTAAGTGTTGTTTTAACGTAAAGGATTGCTGGTTTTCTGGAATTCTGTTCTGGTCAATTTCCATATAATTAGTACTTGGCGGGAGGTGGCATTCCTCCATAGCAGGGCTGACTTTTACATCTTTGAACATGCAGCATAAGATGAGGAGCAGGAACCAATAAATCTAATCCACGGAGCAAGCCGGTGCTGCTGACCTTGCAGGCTACGTTATTACAAGTTATATTACAAGTTATCCGCCATAAAGGATGCTACGATGAGATGAATATAATGAAGAGGAACAAAATGAGCATTCAAAACCCTACTAAAATTATTTTTTCGTCAATGTTGTTGGTCAGGTTGTATATTATTCTGAGGGGAAATGTAATCAGCTCTCAGGTAACCGAAGTCTGATACATTAATTTCCTGCTCCGCATGCTAAGTGATTACGCTGCATGCCGCCGGTCCCCCACCTCACCATCTTGTTTTGTAATAGCTCTCATTTCCACATTTCCCTCCATTTATCTCCATTCTGCTTTTTGCGCAAGTTCTGTCAATATGCAAAGAAAGTTTGTCACTGGCAGAGATTATGAAGTGGCAGGAGCCATGATTGTCCTATTAGCTGGGCCATCGCTCACTTCTCATTTTTTCAGATTCTTGTCTTCATTTATAATGTACCTTGTTTACCTATGGACTGGAGTCATATTGTGGACCGGACCGCTATTCACAAGAGAGCCATGTCAGTTTATTAGAAACATGAACTAATGCGAGAATCCATCCTGACCTGATTAACGGCTGGCGTAATGGGGCCTATTTAAGGGCCGGTTCACACCACAAAGTCCGCGTTCCAGTGCGTTCGGCCTGGAACACACTGAGATGCAAGCCAACCGGCTCCCTGCGTTCACGGGCGAAAGGGGGCGTGGCGGTGCATTAAAGTCAATAGCACCGCAGCCATGCCCCCCACCCGCAGTGCATGGTGGTGCATCAATGTCAATGGCACAGCAGCCACGCCCCCCACCCGCAGTGCAATCGCCGACACCCGGAACGCAGGCACATTAGTGTCTGCGTTCTGGTCACTAAGCTATTGTTGCAAATCCCACTGGACTAGAACGCAGACACTAATGTGCCTGCGTTCCGGGTGCGGGCGATCGCACTGCGGGCGGGGGGCGTGGCTGCTGTGCCATTGACTTCGATGCACCACCATGCCGGCCGGCTTACGTTCAAGTGCGTTCTAGAGGCCGAACGCACTGGAACGCGGACTTTGTGGTGTGAACCGGCCCTAAAGAAGAACTTCAGGAAAAAGTGTTCTTAACCCTTGCAATGGGGCTACTCCTGCAGTGTAAGGGTTAAGTGCTCATTTTTGTCTAGGTGCTAAAAAAAAGTTGTACTCATCGAAAATACTACTAGAATACTCGGAGCTGGCTGGCTCTTAGACTACTAGAGCGGAGGGGGAGAGAGGCTCCAGGGACCAGTCTAAGGATCCTCGAGTCATCACATTCTATACAAAGTGTATAGGACATGAGGACACCAAGGGACACACCATCACTGCAGTAAAGAAGGAGACAGGCTTAAGGCCCCATTCACACTGAGCGACGAGCGATATTGAGCGACTTGTGATATTGGGCTGTATGCAATCAGGAGCAAAATCGCTCGAAATCGCTCGAAAAAAGGGTCATGTAGGAGCTACAAGCGATATTGAGCGATATTGAGCGACGAGATGTGAACAGCTCCATTGAAATGGATTGGAGAAGCTACATAGAGCGATATCGCGTGGAAATATGAGCGATATCGCTGCAAAAATCGCTCGATAAATCGCTCAGTGTGAATGAGGCCTTAGGGACCGCAGTAGCAGCCAGCCAGTTCTGTGAGGGTGCCTAGGCACTCCTGTACCTAGAACCTAATAGCTGTATATATGCAGAGTGAGAGCTAAAGGTGGCCGTACACTATGTGTGGATGAATGGGAAAAAACGCACAATGCTTCCATCCACACTAAACAACGTGTATGAGGGAATCTCCCTGCCGAACTGTTGTGGGTGTGCTGCAGTCAGAATACCCAAACAGTGACTGCAGCGGCTTGGCTAAGAATTTTCAGACTGGCTCCTTTAACAAAAATTGGCTTTTGCCAAACAGAAGGATGCCAATGGTGCCACACATTACTCTAGTGTGTGGCCTCTGACTGCTTATGTCAAGAGATTTGGAATGAGATTTTATGATGCGATTACTGTGCTGCTCACTGTTCTGCTTGCAGGATGCTCTGACTGTAGAAGCAAAGCCCCGCCTCTACCAAGATGACCGCCTACCCATAGAGTTACAGCATGGAACAAAGCATACACCTGCACAAGTGTGAAAGGGGACTTAAAGTATGAATACATAGGCAATGGACGCACCCTTGCACCGCCCCGGATCTCATGAACTATAATGCAATAATGCTCAAGAATGAGCGCTGAAATCGAATTCACTGCTATTTGTTCTTTATATTGGTGTTTAAAAAATAACCAGTGCCGTAATCTGAGCGATAGATGAAGAGCTTTCTGTAATATAAATAATGTTGGCAGCAAAAAAGTTCACTGATTTATATAGATCAAATACACCAGAGGACATGTGAAGGACAGATATTTAGTTCTAAAAGAACAGTCCCTCCAAATATCCTTATTTCTAAATATCTGAAAGCTGGTAACGCCACTGGTTATGCCACTTAAAATACATGGAATGCTACCACTTGGGATGAGCATATGTTGTCTAAATACAAGAGGCATGTGTATTCCTGAATCTTGGTGTGCTTTGTGTAGTTCTTACAAAACAGTAATCCTATTACAGGAGCTTCCTTAAATAATGACCATTCACTGCTGCTCTCTCTCCTTGTGCAGGGTGACTGGTCTTGTCTCCGCCCCCTCCTGTAGTTTTTTGCAGTATGCAGGGAACCCAACCCTGCCTTGTTCACACCAAATGCAGACCAGATCTGCATGAGTTTCTGCACACGCAGTGCAGTGGGTTGTGCCGCGTTTTTTGCCGTGTTTTTGATGCGTTCCGGGCCGTTTTTGGAAAAAACTAAACATTTTTATTTAGTTTAAAATGGGCTTTCAGTGTGTTCCAGGGCATTTGCATGTGTTTTTGATGCGTTTGCATGCGTTCCAGAGCAGGTAAAATAGGGCCTGCTGCAGTTTTTTTACCTGCTCTGGACCTGCACGCTGCAATGTGAACTGGAGCTAAAAATACCATTGGAATACATTGGACGCAGTTTTGATCCGGTCTGTAACTGCTCTGCTCTGCACCTGGAACGCGCTTGGTGTGAACAAGCCCTAAGGCCTATAAAAAACAGCAGATAGCAAAGGAAGCATAAGCTCTGCGCTTGGTGTGAACAAGCCCCAAGGCCTTGTTCATACCAAGCGAGGAGCAATTGCAGAGCAGAGCAGTTACAGACCGGAGCAAAACTGCGTCCAATGTATTCCAATGGTATTTTTAGCTCCCGTTCACATCGCAGCGTGCAATTCCAGAGCAGGTAAAAAAACTGCAGCAGGCCCTATTTTACCTGCTCTGGAACGCATGTAAACGCTTCAAAAACGCATGCAAATGCCTGGAACGCACTGAAAGCCCATTTGGAACTAAAAATTATTATTATTTGTTTTTCTACCAAAAACGGCCCGGAACGCATCAAAAAGACGGCAAAAAACGTGGCATAACCCAATGCACTGCTTGTGCAGAAACTCATGCAGTTCTGCTCTGCATTTGGTGTGAACAAGGCCTAAGTCATTTCAGGGAGGTGCCCTCTGTCAACCCCCCCCCCCGCCCCCACCTCCTCTGGGGGGTGGGGGGTGCAACGACAAGGAAGAGAGCACCCCCCTGAAATGATGGCAGATAGCAAAGAAGTTTATGCTTCTTTGCTATCTGCTGTTTTTTATAGTGTTCTGACAGCTGCTGCCGTCAGGAAAAAAAAAAAACCCGGCATAGGAACTAATAGCTAAATTGCTATTGGCTATTTCAATGTGGCAGTGGCGCCCTCTTATAACTGAGCGGTCATTGCATTTCCAGGCTTGGCACAGATGACATTGCACACAGAAATACAAAAGAATACAACAACATAAAACAGAATACAAGCTGATATACTTTCATGTCAGTGCTGTGTCATACGTCATAGCCCTGCAAAGAATATCCATCACACCTTCACCCAGATGATGGATAGATCTCCGCTAGTGATGACAGACAATGCACCGGCTGACCTGCATCCATCTTCCTCACTTCCCTCCTATACAAACCACACAAACATCCTCTTTCCTGTTTACTGTAACATGCAGCAGAGCAAGGAACATCCATGAACACCTACACACGGCCTCCGCTTCCACCTTCACAAAGACACAGCAGAAAACTTCACACTGACTTGTTGAAATGACTCCGGCACCGACGACGAGCAGATTTTATAATCCGATGCAATAATACTATAAAAAATGGATAAACAAAAAAGAACATTAAAGGTGCCCATACACCTTACGACCATCGCAAGACTTTTGTCTTGCGATGGTCGTAAGCTTATTAAAAGCTCGTAAGATCTGCCCATCTTGGACAGACAGATCGTACTTGCGATCATCGAAAGCCCGCCCCGCTGAGGGGCGGGCTTCCGATGACCGCAATGCTGAACGGGCAGCGTGCGCACACCAGCCCGTTCCGCAGTTGTCGAACGAGCAGGCTAGAAACCCGCCGAGAATCGTACGATTCTCGGCGGGTTTTCTAGCATGCTCGTTCGACAAAAGACGTGCGACCGTACAGTAAAAACGGTCGCACGCCTTCCATACACCTTGCGATTATCGTGCGATATTTGCAAGGTGTATGGGCATCTTTAGTAACACTTTGATTTTAGTTTAGGGTAGATCAAAACCCTAAGGCCGCATTCACAGCATGGCGTTTCCCAAAATAGTGCATCATGTTTGTGTGCTACGTTTCCCGTGCATCCCCACTAGGTTCAATTGGGTCCTGAATGCGCGATAAACGTTACACGTTTTTGGCTTCCGCGTTTGTGTGTGTCTTCCTGGCCATGTTTGGGGTGCTATTAGCAATGAATGGCAATGCAAGTGCATATCGCGTTTTTGGCTTCCGCATTTGTGCGCGTCTTCCTGGCCATTTTTCGGGGTGCTATTAGCAATTTATGGCAATGCAAGAGCATATCGCGTTTTTGGCTTCCGCGTTTGTGCGTGTCTTCCTGGCTATGTTTGGGGTGCTATTAGTAATTAATGGCAACTCAAGTGCATTTTCCAATTTGCCACATTTTTTGTCAAAGCGCACGCTTACAGAAGATATTACCTAATACAGGTGGTGGTGACATCATCACTTGCTGTGCATAGCCTGTGCAGAGAGCAGAGTTGTGGGAGGGACCCAGCAGGCTCCACCCACTACAGGCTGCCTGCAGAAAACTACAAGGGGGGTGGGGACAAGACCGGTCTCTCTGCTCAAGGAGAGAGAGGAGAAGGGACCGGTCTTTAATACAGGAAGCTCTGCACAGAGAGACAGGTTGACACTGCATTACTGCACAGATCTGGGAGAAATACACACAGCACAGTGTTTTCTTGTTCTGGAGCTTGGCATTCATTAAACAAACTGTTAGTACTGCCCTTGGACACATTGGTATATTTTAGGTGGCAAAGATTGATGATTACAAATATATCCAATTTTGAGCACGATAAGGACGGTAAAAAAGTATGATTATAAATAAAGTTCCATGTTTTATAATGATAGCACAGGTTAATTAAAATGAAGTATAGGACGCTGCAATTACTAATTGGAATCAGACATCTATACACATAAATATTTTCAAGTAATTAGGAAAACAATTATCCAACACTAAAAGCCAAACTCAAGAAGGACACAAAAAAGAAAAAAACAAACAAAAAAAAACATTTAAAGGAAACTTGTACTAAAAGAAACATTGCTGAGCTCTCCTTCTGAAACTGCGATCCCTCTGGCTATCATGTCCATCCACTGGCTTCAATACATTCATAATCACTGACCAAGTACATGTATGCAGATCAACAGTCCTGACTTTACTTCAACCTTCTTTATGACATGCTTTTTCTGATTCAGTGATTCAAAGTATTGAATAGAAGATGAGAGTACTAGAAGAGTACAGGAGAGCACTTAGAGAATAGAGGAGAGTACTAATAGAGTAGAGCAGAATACTATGAGAGCACTAAGAGTGTAGAGGAGAGGAGAGTACTAGAAGAGAAGAGGAGAGTACTAATAAAGTATAGCAGAGTACTATGAGAACCTTAAGAGCGTAGAGGAGAACACTAAGAGAGCAGAGGACAGTACTAATAGAGTAGAGGACAGTACTAGGAGAGAAGAGAATACTAAGAGAGTAGAGGAGCGTACTAGGTGAATAGATGAGAGTACTAGGAAAGTAGAGAAGAGTACTAGCAGAATAGAAGAGAATACTAGGAAAATAAAGTAGAGTAATAAGTGAGTAGAGGAAAGTACTAGGAGAGAGGATGAGAGTACTAATAGAGTGGAGGAGAGTACTAGGAGAGTATTTTAAAGCCCAACAAATAGAAGAAGAACTAAAGAAGACTTAGTTACAACTTAATAAAATACATAAAGGTTTAATGAGATTATCATAACAAACTAGATATAACAATGTTGAGTGATAAGTAGATGCGACCCTGAACCACAATAATTCCTTGAACACAGTGTGTCCTATAATTAAAGTAAGCAATACTAGAAGCATAAAATGTGCAACCTATTATTCTCTATGGCACATATGGGCTGCAACTAGAGCTGCAGCTAACGATTATTTTCAAAATCGATTAGTTAGCCGATTATTAAGTTCGATTAATCGGTTAAACGGCGGGGGGCTGAGGCTAGAGGCAGATTGAGTTACGTAACTCTGCTCACCGCTGGGCACTGGCTGCAGGGGTCTGTGTCCCCTCCCATCCCCGCTGGGAGCAGCATAGATCAGAAGGGACGTAGAGCCCGTGAAACAACTACTCGAACAATCAACTAATCAATAATGAGAATCGTTGACAACAATTCTCATTATCGATTATTATCGATTTAATTGATTACCGGTAGTTGTTGCAGCCCTACCAGGTTCCTATTGCTATCTGTGTCTCTGTTAGGGAGAATATCCCTCTCAAATTATCCCGATCACCAGTGTCACTGGGAATGAAAATGAGGGTGTATCCAAAACTTTGAGTTGACACCAGAACAGAAAATAGAGAGGAAATCTTCCAATGGGGGCACTTGTTGTGACAGATGTCTAAGGGGTGACTTCCCTTACACTGAAAATATATACTCTCACCTCCTGTTGAGGCTACTGGACAGGAAATGAAGAGTAATCTTCCTAATAAGACACAGATAGCAAAAACAAATAAATGAAATGAAAACAAAAAAAAGTTTTGCCTTTAGATACATTTTAAAATATACCTTTATTACATCTTTCTGATGGAACAGAAAATAATATTTGCTGCAAATAATAACATATGGCTTAAATTCTGTCTACAAAGTAACTTGTGTTTTAGATATTTATCAGTTTACTGGCAAAAAAAAGATAATAACTTGTCAAAATTTGTGACAGTGAAAAATGGGCTTCATTTAGAGGAAATTAATCTTCGGTTGTTTCTTTTCCTTTGTTCATCAATCTACTACACACAAAAAAAAGAAAAAAGTACAAATTCATAGAATATTTTTTCCCTAAAACATTTTTTCAAGGCCAGGCTCGTTTTATCAAACAGTACAGTGCTCTATAAAATGTGAGCGCTGACGACCCTCCGCACACTGTCCGCCAAGAGATAAACGATGAATGCTCCTTTCTGAATCTTCAGAAGCATCGGCCATAAAGTCTGCAATATATTTTGTCACACTTAAGCAAAACAAAACAAATGGTGTTACATTTCAGATTTTAGAATATTCATTAATATGTGTGCTGAAAAATCCTGCAGCTCTTTACAATTTGAGTTTCATTCAGATGTTTAATGCATAAAAAGTCACAATTCACCAAAAACTGACATTTACAAGGCCAATTCACCCACCGCCTTATTATGTCTCCCAATGTCAATGATGTGCAATGCCTAGCAGTAGAGAAGAGTCTTACTCCTCCTGCTGTAGTGTAGCACAAACTAGAAATGAATTGGAGTGAGACAGAAATCATATTATTACCTTGGACCTTTTATATCTTCCCAAAACTCATCTTTGACGTGTTAACCCTTTAAAAAAAATTCCAGGATGTTATAGTTATATTGTTAGGTTTAAAAAAGACTCAAGTCCATCAAGTTTCACCTATAGAGGAGAGTTCTAGGAGATTAGTAAGAAAATACTAGAAGAGTACTAAGAGAATACCAGGAGATTACTAAGAGAGTAGAGGAGAGCACTAAGAGAGTAGAGGAGAGTACTAGAAAAGTAAAGGAGAGCACTAGGAAAGTAGAGGAGAGCACTAGGAGAGTAGAGGAGAGTACTAGGAGAGTAGAGTACTAGGAAAGTAGAGGGGAGTACTAGGAGAGTAACAAGAGAGGAGAGTACTAGCAGTGTAGAGCAGAGTAATAGGATAGCAGAGGAGAGTACCAAGAGAGTAGAGGAGAATACTAGGAAAGTAGAGGAGAGTACTAGGAAAGTAGAGGAGAGTACTAAGAGGAGAGTAGAGGAGAGTACTAGGAAAGTAGAGGAGAGTACTAGGAGGAGAGTAGAGGAGAGTACTAGGAGAGTAGAGTACTAGGAAAGTGGAGGAGAGTACTAGGGGAGTAGAGGAGAGTACTAGGGTAGAAGAGTACTAGGAAAGCAGAGGGGAGTATCAAGAGAGTAGAGGAGAGTACTAGGAGAATAAAGGGGAGTATTGGCAGAACAAAAAGAGAATACTAGAAGAATTATTTGTATCAAGCGCTTGGAGAAGGATAGAAGAATGATTCCCCAGACCCATGCATGCTTCAACCCTATATATGCACAAATTAGCAGCTCCGAGATATACATGATCGGATTTGCTTGAAATGTGCATATAAGTGTAAACATGGCTACTATGGAGATAGGAACGTTTAGAATGATATGCTCATTCTCTCCAGTGGTCTCCTGGATTGTAACATTGCATCTATCATGTATCATGCATTACTAGCAAGTATTTATTTGCTATGACCCTCAGCTCCATCTAGTTCCCATAATGCAGTATTTTCCCCATTCATGCTTCCTTATGAATAAACTTATTGAAGGAGCTTTGACCAGAAGGGAAATTACACTAAGAACAGTTGTTTTTGCCCTATTCTCGTGACTGTAAATTAACTTGCACATAACGTATGTATATGCAGATTCAATGGACGAATCAGCTATGCAAATATTTTTTTTTAAATACATCCCTAAGAGTGGGGATATGTGAAGGAAATGTACAGATAAAGAGTGAATACTTGATGTAAACAAAGGTACATTTCAGCACACTTTAATAGGTCAGACATGTGAGGGTGTGGACCACATATATTAGCGGATCTTTCATTGGCAAAGAGGTGAATGTTTACTGGTTGTATTTAGCGATTTCATCAATTCCCCTTTTTAAAACTCTTTATATTTGACATTGGCTCTCCGATTTTCTTTATCGCCCCTTTAATACACCAACTGATACAGTACATAACTGGCCTTCTAGTCCAATAATGCTTGAAATTCTGCTACAGCCTAGTAAACCTTTTGTTTTCTAATATCCCGTCTTCCAGAAATCACCACTGATGAAAGCCTTTCTCCAAATTCTCCTTCAGGCTCTCTTCAAAGTAAAGGATGCAAATTCCACCCAAGTCTGAAAGGCTGTTAAATAAACAGCAGCCTTTAGCTGACCTCACCTCTCTCATCACCTGTGCATCACACAATGTCAAGCTCCGAGGAGCTGATCAGCCTATGACAGCTCAGACAAAGCCATCCAACACACAGGAAGCCCCAGAGGTGGACACGAGTTCAAACTTTTCAAGAATGTTCTCATGAACTTTAACTTTTTATCCTATGTGGTACCCAATTTGATGGAATGAAAGAGGGATTTGGCTTATTAGAAAGAAAAATAGAAGGCTAATCTACTATCCACAAAGGTCATGGGATTTTTTCCTCACGCATAACTATAATAAATATGAAAAACTACAAAGGTATCGTCAAATTGGGTAATCAAACAGTGCTATCCATAATGCTGGATATCAATATCAAGCAAATGGAAATGGAATTTCTGCTGTTTGTAAAGACTACTCACAGAATGTGAGCTCTTGAAAGGGCTATGTGAAAAGAATGTACAAAAATGTGATTAAGCCATCACAATGGAACATCTGCTGGTTGGTGCTATTTTTGTCACAATAACTATTTTATTGCAACCTACAACACAAAGAATGAAACTTAATTAAGAGTTCTTTTTCTTAGTTTCAAATAACAATTGTTAACACCACCCTGCCATTCCTAATTTTAGTATACATTTGGAAGTCCCTCCCCTGAGACTCACGCGCAATAGTCTTATGCGCTTTCCTAGTATCAGTTTTACCTCTGGCAGTACTTGTCAAAATGCCCTGTTTTTTCCGCCCTCACCCTGCAGCGCCCTCAGGCGGCCGCCTGACTTGCCTTGCGGTAGCGCCGGGCCTGTGTGCGACTAACAATCTCTATTACGTTCCCACCACCAGCCAGAGGTTGGTAATCAAGTGAAAAGCTGACAGTTCTCTAGGAAAAGGATCAACTGGGAGTATCTGACTGAGAGTTTATGTCTATGGGAAACACATTTCATCAAGATGTCTAAGGACTGCATGTGTATCCTATGGCCCAACTAAACCTACAGAAATGTCTGTGAAGGATCTCATTCATCCAGGTCACATGGTATATCTGTAAAAAAGTAGTCAAGGCAACTGGACTTGCTGTATTTTTCTTGAAGATGTTCCACTAGACATTGACTTAAATTGAGAAAGCTGGTCGGTTAGCCAGTGAAACGTCTTCAAGAAAAATACAGCAAGTTCAGTTGCCTTGACTTTTTTTAGTTAAACCTACAGAAAGCTTTTCTTGCTACATGACGATCAGAAACCCAGAGCAATCCCACAAGAACTTGCCAATTCAGCTTTATATCTATTCCCTGTGACTTAGGTAGGACGTAACAAACATTTCCTTTAGTTACAAATTTCACAATGCACATGGGCAATTTCCCTTTTCTCAGCCCTAAAATACATGAATTGATGACTGCCAGTGCCAGGTTTTCAGTGTCGAAATCTATTAAAACCACAATCAGTAATGTGCGCGGCACTTCTAAATTTCCTAATAAAGATGATGGATAGGTACAAAAGCATTATTGGTAATGCTAATGTCTAGTGTTTAACATGGTCAAAACAAGGTACTTAGGTTTCATTTATAAAGTGCCACCATAATTCCCAAACACATATGCAGAAAGGTCATATTGTGCCGCAGACCAGGAGAGAATAGGAGAGATTAAGTAATAGGAATGTCAGTTGGCCAGCACTGCTCCAGTACACTGATCTGCAATCTTCATAGCATGGAATAACTGATGGTGTGTGGCTACACTATACAAGCTTTTACAATTCTTATATGACTGTTATCACAAATACCAGACAAGTGCTAACACATTTTTTATCTGAAGAAAGTCTGTAGAGTTAGCTGCAGATATTTTATGTGGATCAGTCTTCAGGAAACAAGCATCATCCTTCTAGTATAGGGCTGGACAACCTTGGCCCTCCAGCTGTGCTTTAAAGGAGAACTATGGGGTTAGGGCTTTTCCCCATAGTTCTCTTAAGGGTAATGGGAGGACACAAACTATCGTTCTCCCGTCACCCTAAGCTCAGTATACCGCGAGCTACAGCTTGCGGTATACTGAGACACCGCAGCCGGGACGGATCCCGACATTACTGTCGAGATCCACCCAGCTGCGGGATTGACAGCTGGCTCTGCCTATCTAGAGACAGAGCCAGCTGTGCCCGCCCCCTCCCCCGTCCGTTCCACCAGTCAGCGCTGGAGGATCGGACAGGGTAGGGGGGGAATCCCTGCAAGGAGCCGTGAGTGACAGTCACGGCTCTCTGCAGGGATAGATCGAGACGTGAGCGAGCGACGGTATGTGTTCGCTCACTTCCCATCTATTGAGCCGACCTGTGACAGTTTCATTGTCACAGGTCGGGTAGAACTATGAGGCTGAGTGATTTTCACTCGCCTCCTAATTCTCCTTTAACTACAAATCCCAACATACCTCTGCCTCTGGGAGCCATGCCAGTAATTGTCAGTCTTGCAATGCTTCATGGGACTTCGACATGGGTAGTTCCTCAATAGCAGGAGGGCTAGAGTTGTCCACCCCTGCTCCAGTACAAGGGTTTCCTCCTGGAGGTTCTTATAGAACTTACAGCCCTGTCCTGTACTACCTGAGCGTAGTACAGGACAGGGCTAATGATAGAATTCAGAATGCTAATTCAAACAGAAGACTCTTTCAGCTCCTCAGCTAACACCCTTTTGATACAGTGGTACAGTACAGTAATAGTATAGTAGAGTAAACCAGTGGCAGTTACCACTGTCCTTACTTGTTAAGGGACTAAAAGAGGAACTGTCTATGCTGATCGTAGCATCCAATCAAATTTTACCTTTCATTACCCACATGTGATATACAGAAGAATCTGAATGGTTTCGTTGACCAACAAAGCCACTTTGCTACTGCTATTTTTTATATCCCTAGAAGAATACAGATATCCCTCACTTAATGACTTCCGTTCCTACGACTAGGTTGTTAAGCGAATTGGTCGTTAAGCGAGGAAGTGTATACTGTACTGTACGTTGTCACACTACTGCCTGGGCCTGAGAGAGATCCTGGAATGGGTACTGTATTAGGATAGCTAACAAGGCGGCTAGGGTGGCTGGAATGTGTGGTCAGGACACAGCCATGCACATACTAAACTATACAGTAAAATACTATATTTGTACTATACTGTAGTGTTGGAAATATATTGTACTGTAAATACATTATTGTAAAAACTGACCGACAATAGTAGCAGAGCAGAGTACGGAGTATGCAAGATGAAGCCATGCATAATGGTTAGACGCCGCACTGCCGCTGCCATGTTCCAGCACGTACCGTTGCAGAGCTGGTCGTAAGTGCGAGCAGTCGCTAAACAGGTCGTTAAGTGAGGAATAGCTGTAATTCTAGCCACAAAATTGTGTTTCACTCACCAAGCTGCTTAAAAGACATTTAAGCTATTAAACAATTATGTTTTGTATGTATTCATCTCAACAACACCTGCACCAAGTACAATGAAAAATAACCAATGGCAGTGCTTATTATTAAGAAGAAACTCATCTATAACGGCTTATTATACAGACAAAGAACATCATTAGGATATGAATTGGTTGGTTGGAGTAAGGTAGGTAAGCTAGAACCCTTACCCTCGTGGGCCCAGAGAACTCTGTTGACCAAATTGAAAAAGATGCAAGGTAGACAATTGGTTTTTTGGCATTGGCGCTCAATGGCACTGTCAATTAAACTTAAAGTGACAATAAACCCTCAGATTTTTTAACATAAACCAATACTGTAATTTGTGCCTTACGGTAATCCATGGTAGTTTCCCTTCTCTTTGCTGCTCTTCCTTTTAAATCCGTATGTCTTCTCATGCTGGGGGAGAACTTCCCTTTGCAGCTGAGTGCCTCTTCCTGTAGTGCTGGCTCAGGTTGCGAACCTACACACAGACACCGTGTATCCATTCCTGAGACAAGGCAGTCTGCTGCAAAAGAGAAGTTCTGCCCAGCATGAGAAGACATACGGATTTAAAAGGAAGAGCAGCAAAGAGAAGGGAAACAACCATGGATTACAGTAAGGCACACATTACACTATTGTTTTATGTTAAAAAATCTGAGGGTTTATTGTCACTTTAATGTTTAATCATTGTTGTTACTTGTCATGTAGCCAGTGTAAAGCCCCGAGCAGAGGAAGCTGCAAACGCCATCCTCGACCTTCCTCCCCTCTCTTTCTGCTGGTGTCTCAAAAGTTAAAGACAAATTCCTGCTTCACTTCTCAAACAACCTCAGGCGTACTGAAACACAAGTCAACCAGGGACAAGAAAAGTACATTTTTTTCTCTTACAAATTTGTTCTCAAGCCATCTGAAGATAAGGTATTGCAAACACCTTAAAGGAGAACTTGATCCTTGACCCTTTTTTTATAATTCCCTTCCAACATTTTCCAAAATCACTTTAGAATGAGTCTAATAACTTGCTAAGGTACCTCTTTATTATATGGCAAATCACAGGTCATGCTGTTTCTTGCTTTGCTGCACATTTAAATGTTAAAGGAGAACTATGAGGTGAGTGATTTTCACTCATCCTCATAGTTCTAGCCGACCTGTGACAATGAAACTGTCACAGGTCGGCTCAGTAGATTGGGAAGTGAGCGAACACATACCGGCGCTCGCTCACTTCTCGATCCGGTTACTGCAGAGAGCCGTGACAGGGGAGGGACTGGATTCCCCCCTCCCCTGTCCGATCCTCCAGCGCTGACTGGCGGAACGGACGGGGGAGGGGCGGGTACAGCTGGCTCTGCCTCTAGATAGGCAGAGCCAGCTTTCACTCACGCAGCAGACATAATTGTCGGGATCCGTTTCAGCTGCGGCGTCTCAGTATACCGCGAGCTGTAGCTAGTTTGTGTCCTCCCATTACCCTTAAGAGAACTATGGGGAAAAGCCCTAACCCCATAGTTCTCCTTTAAGGTAAATCTGGCAAAAGCCCGGACAGTATACAAAAAGCCAAAATTGCCTTAACTAAAAAATACATATTAAAATAATAAGCAGATCCAGATTTGTGGGCAACTGAAATGATATGCAGAGCTCATCTTTTCCTTCAGATGTTGACCTCGGCTTTACCTCCTCAGCCTCTTGATTGGTTATTTAATTTAATCGGTGCCTTTAATGACCAAAAATGATAAAACTGCAGAGGAATCACAAGGTTTAATGGCTACACAGAAAGATATGGGATATTTTTAACAGGAAGGAAATTCTGTCAAGGACTGAGGGGCAATTCTTTGCAAAGTGATTTTTCACCACAATTGCTAAGCGAAGGAAAATGTATTTCCCAAGTGAACAGTCTATATGCCCTCAGTAAATCAACCCCAAAGTGTACAGTACATACCTAGACCATTTACCTCAGCAGATGTGATTTTTTTACACCTAATCTTCTTATGTGTCATGTGTACAGGACGAAAACACCACACAACTGACATATAATTTAATGATATAGGTATCAATCAGCTTCCTGTACAATTAAATCTATTCTCCATATGATCCAGTTTGTCTTAAGTGTTAAATGCATGGATTGTTAAGGCAGAAGTAAAGTGAACTGGATGAAAAATTGCTGACAGGCAAGTCATTAATAGCAGAAGAGACTGTAAGTGTCTCCTGACAAAAATCTAATACCTACCTGTCAGCAATTTGTTATTTCTGTACACTGAGACACGCATGCGCTGACCTGGCCTGCCGAGATGAAGTAACTCATGTGCGCATGTGTAGGAGTTACATCATGCCAACCACCCAAGAGGTTGAAGATAGCGAACCCAGAAGAAGACTGTGAGAAGATGGCAGCGTCAGCGTTAGAGGGGAGATTGTACAGCGCAGTATTGGAGGGGATGGTTTTACAATGTAAGTGGGCCATAGTATGCTAATGTACTGTGCATACTAGAACATTATGGCAGACAGACACCTCCGGGGGGCTTTTTTAACTAGGGATGCACCGATACTTTTCAAGTACCAATACCGATACTTTTTCATGAGAACTACCAGGGTTGCAGCGGTTGAGACTGGGACCTGGCTCTGGTGATTCACCGCTGTCCTGAAATCATTCGTTGATATTATTTTAGAAAAACTGTCACATGACAATAAACAAAAATTTATCAGTACTCGTACTTGCAAAACTGGTATCGGTGCATCCCTTTATTTATATTTATAAAAACAAAATCATACATTAAAACAGATGTACAAATCCCAGGAGCTCTGTGTGCCCCTTACAAATGACAGCTGCGTCCTAAATTTTTCTCTAGTCAAGTCTTAGAGCTCGAAAAGTATCTGTAATTGTACTTGTACCGAGTACTGTACTTGGTATCGGTGCATCCCTACTTTTAACCCCCCTCTTTATTTCGCTTTAATATTCAGCCACTTGGGTCACTGAGCCAGATTGTATCCTGCATGGCCAACTGTAATGTGCAGGTGCACTAGGAGTTCTGCTGTTTAATACCATACTAGGCAAGAGCCTAACCACAGATTCAATTGATCTCTGCTGCTTAAAGGTGCCCATACACTGCACGATTCTCGTACGAGAATCGCGGGAAATCCCGCGATCGTACGAGAATCGTGCAGTGTATGGAAGGCGTGCGACCGTTTCTACTGTACGGTCGCACGTCTTCCGTCGAACCAGCAAGCTAGAAAACTCGCCGGGAATCGTACGATTCTCGGCGAGTGAGTGGCCTGCTTGTTCGACAACTGACGAACGGGCCGGTGTGCGCACGCGCACACTGCCCGTTTGCCTTCCTCGCAAGCCCGCCCCTCATTGCAGTCATCGCAAGCCCGCCCCTCAAGGGGGCGGGCTTGCAATGATCGCAAGTACGATCTGCCTGTCCAAGATGGGCAGAACGTACGTTTTTTAAAGTACTTTACAACCATCGCAAGACTAAGGTCTTGCGATGGTTGTACAGTGTATGGCCACCTTTAGAGCTTGTGCAGACTTGAGTGATCCAGGGACTGATTTCAATAGGGTTACATCCGCACGGCAATCGCTGAAAAAGGTACATGTATTTTTTTTCGCAACAGGCACCGCGCAGGTTTTTCAACCGCGATCGTGCGCGATTGCACAGGCAAAATTGCGGCAGCTGCTTGGCAACACCAGCTGCTGCGACTCCGTGACTGCGCAGCCATCCGCGCGGTTTTGTGCACAATTGCTGCGCAGTCATGGATCACCCAGGTGTGGACCTGGCCTAAAAGCAGAAGAACAAAGAAACTGACTGAATGTTTCCATCTCAACTCATACTTTATTAGAGATTTGCAGTGATAGGTTATCAGGGGTTGCTTAATTTTTTCACTCCATTGAAATGTACATTGTCTGCGGATTTGGCTTTGAACACAGTCTTAAATAAGTCTAGATGGTTTATGTTTAGAAGAAGGTCAAAGGACATTCTTGATCTATCCAGAAAGTTTGTCTTTTTACAATGAATAACTGTTTTATGTTATCGTACATATTAGTTTGGCTCCATGCTTTAGGTAGTTACATCCTGCAAAGTTCTCACATAACAACTACGCTGCCATCCATTAAACAGGCCAGGGCAAGTCTGAATTAATACCATACAGAGCCATTTCTGAGAGGTCTTGGTGGCTGCAAATGAGGGATAAACACTCAGGAATCTGGGGAATGTCCCTCCACCACAAATAAAAGAAAGGATTAAGAGATGGGGGAAATTCATGAGTGACTGGCATCTCTGTTTGAGTTAAGAAGGCCACCTGTTCCAGATTAGCATGGCGGAGCTTAACTGATCTGATATTACCGTAGCATCTCAAATTGGCCAAAAAAGGGTTAAAGAGATCAAAAAAGGATAAACACAGAATCACAGGGGGTCTTTCGTTCCAGATTAACGGGATCACACACAACCCAACAATTAATTCGGAAAGTGAGAGGCTTTTGCCAGATGGAAGAGCACTTATCACGAGACCACTTGACATTAGGATGGGAACGTACACATCCTGACCAAAGCACAGTCTAATAGGTCATGAATGTATTATACTGGAGACTTGCAAATTAATGGACCAGCATTTATACTAGTTGTTGTGTTTGATCCCTTCATATGCTTCATATGCTTCTGAACCACATTCTAAAGCCGGGTATGCACGGGACCAATTTTGGGCGGTTCCTGATGAACAGGCCAAAATTCACACAGTGGATGCCTCTGTCAGTACCCTTCCACCCGGCATCCCTCAATCAGCTGATCAAAGGAGCCAGTTGGGAAAATTCTCAGCCAAACAGAGCTAGCAGCCAATCAGGCTGGGTATTCTAACAGTGGCCATGAAAAGGAGACAAGATCTCCACCTGCTGGTTGCCTGGGTAAATAAAATATACACATAAAATGTTCTTGTTCAATATTTCTAACTTAGCAGACTTTAAAAAAATAAAAATATTATTTAAAAATGTATTTTTATAGTCCTTATAATAAACAAGGAAGAAAATATGTAGAACGCCGCTATATATTCCTTATTAGTATACTAATACACAAAAGAAAGAGCAAGCGTGTAAAAACGTGAGTCACATTAAAATTACTTTAGCTCTCATTCACACCTCTGCCATGCAAAAGGGAAGCTGCAGGGTGCTGTTGTAACAGGTTCCTGGAGGAACTAGACTTGGAGTATCAAAACCAGTTTACTGCTGGTGTGTCAGATATAACAGAATGGGGAGTGACACATTTCTACTCCTTAACTTTAGTAAATGAAGGCTGCCTACGATGTGCCTGAGAACTGCAAACAGTAGATAGGGGATCAATTACGGGAGTGATAAGCTGTTCCCAGTCATGGAAAATTTAACTTGTAATTATCAAGAGATTAAAGAAAGCATTAGATTGATTCATTAGATAAGAGCTCCCTACCAACTGGTTTGTAGGGAAAACCCATCAATACATTCCACAGTATGCTGGATAAAAACCTTTCTACATTTCATGGTATCTCATAGGTATATACTTCTTGAGTACCAGTATGAAATGCACATACCCATGCAAAGATACATTCAGTTTAGCCGTCTTCACTCATGTATAGTGATAGGCTCGATGTTCGAGTCGACCAACAGTTCCACTCGAACATCGCAAGTTGGTGTGTTCAGCGAACACACGAGCTATCAGGGCATTCGGCGGGCTATTCAAGCACCGAGCACCCCACAAGGCACTGCGTGCCGCACAGTGCCTTGTGAAGCCCTGATTGGGTAAAGCAATGCACCTGACCACAGGTTAGGTGCATTGATTTAACCAATCACAGCACAGTGCACTGTGAGAGCCATGATTGGGCAAAGTAATGATGACTTTGCCCAATCATAGCTCACACAGTTAAGTCCTGTCAGGTGTCGGACAAATGTAAACATTTGGGCAGAGCCTGCTGTCACCGCTAGCTCCGCCCAATTGTTTATATTTTTCCAGCGTCTGTCAGAATGCCATTCTGCAATGGTAGTTTGTTGCGAGCGGACGGGTCGGCGGGTCTCAGGTTTTTTTAAAAATTATTTCAAATGTTTTTTTTCTGTCGAGTCGTTGTCGTGAACAACTTAATTTTCGATTATTTACTTGTATTTTCCCCCATCAGAGCTGTAGTGTCAAGCTGTTACTCCCACCGGTCTCCTGTCACAGTATTGTACTGATAACAGACACTGCCAGAAAACAAAGTCCAGTGATGAATACATGAAAAAACGGCTTTACTCTCCTTCAGCATGTCAGTCCTGGGTTGAGGCAGAAGACAGGTCAGCCTCAAAGGGTGCCTTACAGCAGTGCTCCCCAACCTTTTTATCGCCGCGGACCGGTCAACGTTTGATCATTTTACCGTGGCCCGCTGAGGGGGGGACGTTGATTGTTTATATTTTAGATTGTTTTGATTTAATAATTTTAATTTAATTGTATTTAAAAATGCCTTCAAAATAAAATACAGTTACACCAAAAAATGAAAGCGTTGGAATTCTTCACCTATTCCACCACCGAAAAACTGGGCGAGATTACGTTAAAATGTGTGACCACGTCACTGGTCACACATTCTAACGTAGTCTCAAACTTTGATAGATCACATGCCTACCTGTAATCATTTAATCAGAGAAATAGATTATAATAGGGAACATTACAGTGTAATATTCCCCATTATAATCCACTTTTCTAATTACATAAAATAGCAGTACAAAACAGAGAAATAGATTATAATAGGGAACATTACAGTGTAATATTCCCCATTATAATCCACTTGTCTAATTACATGAAATAGCAGTACACAACAGAGAAATAGATTATAATAGGGAACATTACAGTGGTGTTATATTCCCCATTATAATCCACATGTCTAAATATATGAAGTATGAGATCCCCTCCCCCTGCCCCTCCCCCACCCCCCGCTCGGACTCACCCTTCCAGGATAGCAGCCATGTCGATGTGTGCACTGCAGGGGGCGGGACGGGGCGTGTGACACACACACGTCTCCTGTGCCTCACCTCCCCTCCCGCCTCCTGTTACTATGGACGCGGCCGGGAGGGGAGGTGAGTCACAGGACCCGCCCCCTCACTGTGAAGCCCGTAGGCAGTGTGGGGCCCCGGTGTTTGAACACCGGGACCCTGCACTGCCCCATATTGCAGGACCGGACCGCACTGAGACTGTGCGGCCCGGTACCATTTGATCCGCGGACCGGGGGTTGGGGAACACTGCCTTACATCACTGGGCTCATTTCTGCCAGGGAGAGAATACAAGTAAGTAATAGTGCACACACCTATCCATGAGCTGTAAGACTCCGTCATTACACCAATATTGTTGGCGATTCAGATTTATACAAATACTATTTCTTGACTGATGCTCTTTAGGAACATAGAAATGGGCCCAATAAAGTTAATCAAAATACATAAGCTAGTGCCATGAGAACGGCACCCGTCTGGTGTATAAGTGAAGCCCATACGGTGTCCATTAGCATGTTGCCATTCAGGTGCATCTTTGAAATGTTCTCTCTGTGTGCATCAGCATGCATATACACAGCATTTCATTGACAGAGGTACCCCAAAGGAGTCATTACATATTACTGTAGTTCCAGGTCAACTTACGCACAGTGCTTCCGCGCATAGTCCCTCCCCTCTTGCAGTGTAGACTTTATTTTCTTAATTTGCTATGCTTGTTTAAAGCAGCCTCATAAACATAATTAATGTATGACTTTGTTATGTTAACTGCTATATTAATTGTGCGGCCTGAAAACTTGTATTCCATAAAGGCTATACTGTATGACATGTTGGCAAGTCGGAGAGATTGAGTGCTGAAATATTATTACTTGGTAAGGATCCAAGCAATTATTTTATCATTTTCCAGGAAAATGTGGCTACAGGGACTAGGTATGATATGTTTTGTCTGATATTTTGCTTAAGCCAAGCAATATGTCATCTTCCTTTCATGTTAATGAATGTAAATGTTCACAAAATAGGTTGTTCCGTGAACAATGAATTACTCTAGCATGTTTTACTGAACATTTACAAGACAAATCGAGTGTGCGTGTCTGTTTGTAGGATCTTTTTAAAGCTTAAAAACAAAAAAATAATATATGGAATCTCACCAATCCTTAGATGTGGTGGCTGCATTTGTTTTCTTTTTTTAGGGTATTCCTTATTTTTACCTAGTAACACACTTCATATCCTTGGGTAACAATGCTCACTCACCGTACTGTATCTAGAGACAAGAAGCATTGTCACTTTAGGACAGGACTACAGAACACTCCCCCACCTCCTCTGTTGAGGGAAGGGAACACATACCGGGTTCCCTCACCTCTCGATCCTGTCACGGCTCTCTGCCGTGACAGGGGGAGGGGCTGGATTCCCCTCTCCCCGCTCAGATCTGCCAGCGCTGACTGGCGGAACGGACGGGGAGGGGGCGGGTACAGCTGGCTCTGCCTCTAGGTAGGCAGAGCTACCTGTCACTCACGCAGCTGGGCGGATCCCGTCTTCCGAGTCGGGATCCGCTCCAGGTGCGGCGTCTCAGTATACCGCGAGCTGCAGCTCGCGGTATACTGAGCTTAGGGTAACGGGAGGACGCTAATTTGTGTCCTCCCGTTACCCTAAGGAGAACTTTGGGGAAAAACACTGACCACATAGTTCTCCTTTAAACATACTTTGGTGGCTGCTCTTGGGTTCAGGAAAAGCTTTTCATGTGAGTCCTCACCGTTTACAGTTCTGCCATGTAAACAAACTCCTTTAGCATTCAATTGTTTGTTTACTTTTTTAGTCTCGGCTGCCAGCTTTCTTCTACACTGCTGAGAAGTTGCCCCCCCCTCCCGCAACCTTTACCCCCTACTACATGTTCCAAGTTCATCTGTCCTTTTTGCATACACGGTTAGGATGGAGAGTGGTAGGAAATCAGCGATCATCCATTTCCTGATCTCCCCTGGGTAGTAGGAACCTGGAAGCGCTCAGTTCTGAGCACTTCCGGGTTCAGTGCTGTCAAACCCCGGGCTGGTCTGGCTTGGGAAGAAGTTGATCGCGTCTGTGCTCAATCAACTTCAACAGAGTACAAGGGTGACATTATGGGTCCTTGAACCTGCCACTAGCACTATGCTATCACATCAGAGGATTATGAGCTCCCTCGTTATAGCAATAAAGTTAAGTTAAAAATCGCCCCTACGTATACGTATACATTTGACTACAACTGAATGCGTCAGGTGCGCACGTTTATGAAAACAAGTGCACCACTCATATCAGGTATCATCATGCATGCTGGAGTGAGAGCAATAATTCTAGTGCTCTAGTTCAGTTCACTCTGAAGTGATGACCTGTAAAGGCTTTGAAAGCATCACATATGGACGCTTTTTGGTACCGTCATTTTTCGCTGTTTCACAGGCACTCACAATTTCGAGGCATGGCATATTTGCTATCTATTTACTTGACACAACCTCACAACCTCATCTTTGTACTTTACAAATAAGATGGTTATCATATTGTGTTTGTCTCTGCCTTGCTTTTGTGGGTTTTTAAAAATATTTTTCAGGCTTAAAATGTACATTTTTACACGTGTGCCAAAAAAAAATAGCTTAGCAGCAAAAGGGTTAAAGAATGGGACGTCTCTAATAATTTATATGTATTATTCACCCAGGATAAAAAAAATTATTAACATTTGCAAGTTAGGATCTCTGTTCTTTTCTTTCTGAGCTAATGACATACAAACGTATTTCTAACAATTAGGAAAGGAACGTAGTGAATTGATGGCTTTGTGTGAGAATTTCGAAATGAATTATGATTCGAAACACCAAACTCAATCAACATATTACAACTTTTATCCCATCAAATCCCTTTTTTGTCATTTGTGGCTTGGAGCTGTTTGTTTTATATTGGCGCTGTCCTCTCTCCTTGTTGTGTGAGATGTGTGGGTGGCAGTGTGATGTTTCCCTTGTTTTGACTGCTCTCCGAGGAATTTTTTCAGAAATCAAGGGGTAAAATAACTGATGAGCCTCTGCTATGTCTTGGATTGTTCTAGTCTTACTCTACAATGTAATCCTTTCATAGAAAAATGTGCCATTAGAGGGTCAACAAATCAGTATCACTTTGCAACAGTAAAGTTAGGTCATTGCAGATGTTTTTAGATGCAATCAATGGCTTTAATTTGGATGGAAGATTTTTCTCGTTTCTTACCTGAACTAGTGAAACTCTAACCGTGAATGTGATTTTCATTTGGGAAATACCAGTTTAATAGGTCTGGCATTCCATTCAAGTAGCAGGTCTGGATTCATTTTTTAAGGGCTTTTCGAATGAAATTAGTTAACCTAATGATGGCAAGATTGTATGTTCTGACGAATGATTGTATATACATCGGTCCACCAAAAACTTAAGAATTACCTGCCACCAGGTACTTGTGTCTCTCGGGTTCCCTGATGAGAAAAAGTTCTAAATCAGTTTCCATGTAAAGTAGGGAATACTTGGTTAGAAACATAATTGATTTTGAAACACTCGTTCAACTTTTCAATCGTTGATGGAGTCAAAGCGATGATCGACCGCAGTGCTAAAATAATTTGAAGGAGCTTGTTGGAAAAATTTTCTTGATCAAACGAAATTCCAACAGTGAATGTGATTTTCGTTTGGGAAACTCCATTCATTCCAAAATCAGATATTAAATGGAAATGAAAACCAAACAAACTTTCGAACGGCAATCGCCACCTCTGATGGTATTATCGAACGTTGCAACAGAATTTTTTATATAAACGTTCATTCGAAAATCTACCCATGTATAACCTACTTAAATCTGTCAAAGCCAATACAAAGGGGTCTCACTCTCATTGGCTGATTTCACATTATGAAGAATAAAGTTTAAAGACTGAGTCCCCATGTTGGTGGGAAATGAAGAAAGGTCAAGCTAGAAACCTGACAAGGAAATCTTTCAACCGTAGTTTGTAATACCTAAGAAGCCACTGAGTGATTCACCTGGTAAGATGCACAGGAGGATTTTTGGGAGCATTACTTTCAGTTAGTTGAAGATATCACATTTGTGACTTTTAATTATATTCACTTTATGAGACTTTCCATTTTCAGAATTTCCTGTTTGAGTATTTACAGTCATTTGTAGTTAAAACAAAACTGTATGCATAAATATGAGGTGGAAAGCACTGTTTTCTTAAAGTCGACTGACCCTTTAAATTACAACTCTATGCCTTCCTGGGTCATAAGCAGTGAGCCCATATGCATAACCCAGAAATAATAAGGGAACAGAGCACCAGCAGTACTCCAAATGAAGCCTCAAAACCAAATGAGAAGCAATTATGCCTTTAACAGTTTTTCCTTGGACAATTTTCTTCGCTGGTAAATTCACTTTCTTTTCAGTGAATCTACACAAAGAGTACACACATAGTATATTAAAACCTTAAGAAGTGGAAAATGTTATCAAGTTGTGGTGTAATGGTATTGGTATAGCTGATCTGACTACCAGACAGGCAGCTTCTACATCCCAAAAGATCTCCACTGTCTCCCTGGTATAAAGTAGGGGTAGGCAAACGCTGGCCCTCAAGCTGTGGTGAAACTTCAAATCCCATCATATATCTGCCTCTGTTAGTCATGTCTGTTTCACCACAGCTGGAGGGCCAGGGATGGCCTACCTCTGGCATATAGTATCAAACTACAGGATTATGAATTGAAGCACCACACTCTATTCAAAAGTCCAGATAGCTGCCAAGGAGACGTGCACCTTTTCCTACTGGTTAAAAGGTTATCCAAGTTCCAACCTTTATTAATCAATATATAATAAAGCCCTTGCCAGCAAAGTACTACAAAAAACTTTCAGCAACATCGTTTATTTTCAGGTGCACACAAGCGCCTTGTCTGAAATCAACCCAAGTCAGCCATGAATTGCAGCCAATACACGGAGATTTGTATGTACCCAACAGAAAGCCTTTAAAAACAACATAACAAGCCGTTTAGGGCTCATTTTAAGACTGGGGAATTGTGTGCTTCATAAAATTTTACCGGTGTCATGGTCTGTGAAAACTCAGCTTGTAACTTTTGGCGTATAAACTCTAGGCCAGACCCTCGTATAATAGCAAGCTATATCTGTGTTGTGTGTGTACGTGTATATGACAAGTGCAAGGCGTGCTGACAGACACTCCGCAGGCTCGCAGCGGCCCACCTCTGGGAATAGCAAGGTCTGAGCACATGGCTCACATCTCAGGAAGTTCTGCACTAGACGTAGTGTTAAAAGGGAGTTTCCGAATATATTGAGTTATTGTATAGCTCTAGGTCATGCACAAGCAAACTCTGTACTGCTTATGTCAATTAAATCCCTTTGATATCCCGCACAGTGAGCGGCCAGGGTCAGCTTGTGTTATTCAATTATTTTAGCCAGTGTAAAAGCTATCTAGTACTTGTAGAACATACTAAAACCAGAGCCACAGCCTCAGGGGAGAAAATAAGTGAGACATCCTGAGTCTGACTTTCCTCCCTGAGCAACATAATGCTGATTTATAGAGAAAAGTACATCCAGCTTTCTGTAGCAGTTCAGCCATATAGCTTTATAGCGCCGCTCTGCACTCATAACACAATGGGGGCTTTCTATGAAAACTAGAGCAAAGAAAAAATAAAGACTGGTGTACCCCACAGAAACCATTTTTTGGCATGTTCAAGTTTAAAAAATGAGAGCTGGAATGTTTGCTATGTGTAGCACATCTACCCACCCAAAAAAAATAAAAGAAATACAATGGCTCCCACGAGCTACCTGTGAGATTAGGACCCCGTGCACACCTGGACATTTTGAAATGCGTTTGCGGAATCTCCTGACCTTAAATGGTTCCAATTAATTTCAGTGCATTGTGTCGCCTTCAGTACAGTGCATGAACACCTGTTTGGGGCAGAATCCAGCTTTTTCAGTCCAATAGCCGTCTATGGGATCGCCTGAAAAAGCTTGGAGAATGAAACACCTGGAAGTGTATTTTTCCCTGTGAAAGGGGACAATTTCTTCAGAATCAGAGCAGTGATCAGAGAGGCAGGCAGCAAATGTAACCTGATTTGCAATGTTTAATATACTGACAGGGTGGGCTTAAAGCTGAATTCCAGGCAGATTTGGTATCTTACAGGGACCATCTAGAAATGTTAATTGTGCCTGAGCAGTTCCATTTCCAGATCCTTCCAGAAAAAAAAGCAGAGATCTTCCTGGTATGTGACTGTGCCTGGGCATTCCTGTTGTGGAGCCTCATAGCTGTATATCTGCAGCGTGAGATCATCTAAAACACTGCTGCATCCGATTGTTAGTCTCGGGAGATTTGGAGTGAGATGTGTTGATGTCATCACTGCTGTTTACTGTTCTCCTTCTAGAAAATAAGCTGCTCAAGGATCTCTCTGCTTCTGTGGCATTCATTATGTGGATCTATACTTTCTTTCCCTGTCCTGCTGCTTCTTGAATATTTCCCCACCAGTCACCAGATCACTAGTCATTGGGGAGAGGGGGAGCTCTTACATTAGGAAGCAAAGCCTTGGTCTTTTGCTAAGACGGCTCTCGTCATATAGAGAGAACTTGCAGAGTAAGGTGTGGTGAATCAGTAATGGGGAAAAGATCAACTGCAAGGAGCCCCCAGGCAATACTGGTAACTAGTCCTTTGCAATCTCCTTGCCTATGCTGAGAACAGTTTCCACAGTAAAGGTCTTCTTTACATTTATTTGAAATATTATTAGTGTAAGTGATTTATATTTTTAGACCAAGCAGCCTGAACTACATTACACCGTGCTGTCAATCTAACACTGAAAGCTTGCTTACAGAAGGAGGAACCAGATTATTGACCCTATTAGCGTGATAAAGCTTCTTCATTGTCTATTGAGCAGTCTGATGGTGGGGGAAATGACCAAGCCTTATTGCTTGACTTCCATGGAGTAAAGTGAGGTATCCACCCTAGCTGTCCTGTCTTGCAGAGTTTTCTGGATTGCAAGACTGGATGGCCAAAATTGTGAATGCTTTAGCAGTTAAAACAATCCACATACAGAATGCATATTTAAACAATGTGTTTTTTTCTGTTTGCCTTGAGCTATTCCCTGGAAGTGCAATCAATGATCATAATCTACGGAATATATTCTCTCAAATAATTGTTTTTCCCTGTGTATGCCAAAGTTTTACACCAGTGAGCTTCTCTTATTTGCTCTCTTTCGGTCTGATATATAGCACTGAAAGCATTTGTTTTATCTGTCCAATAACTGCAAACAATACTTGTTGATGCTGCCTGTGGATACAATGAGCTTGAATGTTTCTGTGTTATTTGCTCTGTGCGGTCTACCTCTGGGATCTACAGCCCACTACCCTCACGCTATGAAAATAAGGAGAAGAGGAGGTGTTCTGTAGTCCTAACACACTTCCTGTTCTAGGGTGACAATACTGCCTCTCCATAGATACAATACAGTGAGTGAGCGTTGTCACCCTAGGACAGGAAATGTGCTACTGGTGGGATCACCAGGTGAAGATAAAAGAGAAAAAACACCCTAAAAAAAGAAAACTTATGCAGCCGTCAAATCTAAAGACTGGTAAGTTGCAATATTTTATTTTATTTCTTGAGTTAAAATTCTCTTGAACACTTCTAGATTGTAAGCTTTCACGAGCAGGGCCCTCCCAACCCTTCTGCATTTTATTGTATTGTAACTGTACTGTCTCCCTTCATTTTGTAAAGCACTGCACAAACTGTTGGCACTATATAAAACCTGTATAATGATAATAAAGTCCTCAGGCTACATTTTCTTGATAATAATTCACTACTTTTTTTCAAATATATAATATCTGTCTACATATAATTATTTTCCAAACTGGTTTTTGTCTCAGGATTGAAGAATGATTTTCTCAAGTCAATGTATATCCTAAGACTATTCAGGTGATCAGACTGTTAAATGTGTGACCAGATCCCACCCAAAGTCCACTAAAACTGAAAACCTAGACAAACAATGACCCATTTGCACGTTGTATGTGGCCAAAGTATGTCTGCTTCCATTTTTTCACACAAAATGGAAAGCTACTTCAAGTTCTGAATATTCCAAGTCATGAACGTTTGCACTACCTAACCCACCATGGATAAGTGCGTGAGTATTTCAATACCTGAGAAGTTTGCAATCAACCAAAGGTGACCACTGCATGTGTGGTTGGACAAGGAGGTTAACTGCTAACCTCTGAAATGCAAAGTGTTAAGTGCCTAAGTAAAATTCAGCCTTTTCTCCCACTTACCTGCTGCCTATCAGTCAATTACAGCCTGAAAGGGTATAATTGTATTTCTCTTTCGGCAGAGGAGAGGCAAAGGAAGAATGAAATTCACAACAGTTTCTAGCTTTCTGCCGTGCTTTTTTCCTGTTTTACTCAGCAAAGGCAATTATCTGTGTATCAACAGGACACCACTAGGTACGATAATGAACCAGCTCAAGCCCCAGGGCTAAAAAGTTTGAGAATAATTCAGCTGAGTGGAAACCTGCGGTAAGCAAAAGAGACTGTAGTGACCTGTCTAAAACTGATAGTCTATTACAGGAGGAAACAAACTCTTCGTTTTACTTGCCAAGGACTATGCAAAGAAAAAGAAAAAAAAGAAAGGTGTATATATACTATATACACATATACATACACCCACACTGATCAGCCATAATATTAACACCATCCGCCTTTGAGTAGGTCCCCTTTATCCCTTACCTATCAAGGCATGGACTCCACTTGCCGTCTGAAGATATGCTGTGGTATCTGGCACCAAGCCATCAGTAGCAAATCCTTTAAGCCCTGTAAGTTGCGAGGTGGGGTCTACATGGATCTGACTTGTTTTCCCAGCACATCTCACAGATGCTCGATTGAATTAAGATCTGAAGAATTTGGAGGCCAAGTCAACACCTCAAACTTCTGATCACTGTAGACTGGGAACATCCCACAAAAACTGCAGTTTTGGATTTGCTCTGACCCAGTTGTCTAGCCATCACAATTTGACCCTTGTTGCTCAAATTCTTATGCTTGCTCATCCAACACAAAGTTCAGAGACAAAATGTTCACTTGCTGCCTCATATTCACTTCCAGGTGCCATAGTAACAAGATAATTTATTTTATTCCCTTCCCTTCAGTTATGGCTGATAAGCGTATATATTTAGTCTAAGCTAAAATGGCGGCATTAGGCTGCATATGCACAGTAGCAAATCAATGTAATTATTAATTTGCTACTATGCATGTACGGGTTATCTCCACCATTGTACCTAAGTTCAAAGATGAGGTCGCCACACATGAGAGGTAACATTCCATTCCTACACATGTGCCATTGTAGATACCATTCTGCATAGCATCTTAATTTTATTGCAGCTGACAGTTTTACAATTTGTGGCCAGTGGTTTCTAACTGCTGGTGGCTAAAGTAAATAATAGGATGCCATGCATGCATAGGTGTCACCTATTTATGACTCAATTTTCCTGCTTCTCTCCACGCCGCCACTGAGACAGCATCCTACGGCCACGATGTTCGAATCAGGGGGGAAAAAGCTAAAACTTTTTTTTTTATTATCTCAAAATAAAGCTTTATATTTACATGCACACAAACTGTTACCTATACCCACCTCTACTACTTAAAATTCTATTTTATTATTTTGACTTACACCTCTGTATTTCAATCTGTAACAAAGGGGAGAACTAAAAGGCAATTTTACTTCCTGTACTCTGCTTTTGTAATAAATATAGGATATATATATATCACTACTTCCTGAGTTATCTCTACCGTACACAATATATCAGACCTTTACTGCCACCATTTACATAGGAATACTTTGAACAGCTCTAAAGTACAGAAATATAGTGCATTAAAAAGAAAAATGAAAGGTGAGAATATGGAAGAATATATAAGTATTTGTATCCTATCGGTGCCATATAATGGTACTTCTGTGTCAGTGTTAAACATAGCTATAAATATTTGGGTAACTAGAGTGCAGAACAACAACAAGCAAGGTTTACCAGTTCTGCAGGAAAACACTGATGTGTCCAGTCATCTACTGGTTCAGAACAACACAAAAAATAAAACAGGGGTCTGCATTTTTCAAAATTACGGAATCGACAACTCCACCTGAGAGGGAATAAGGTTTACCTTGTTTGCAAGTGGTTGTCTGCAAGTTTCCATGTAAGCATTTTCAGCACGCCTAGGTTCTAAGATAACAACATCAGGTCTAACCTAGAGGCCAAATATCCCAAACCAGCATCCGAAAGAAGATGCCAGTGCTGTCGAGAGAGCTCATAGACACTGCGTCCCTGGAGCAGTTGTGAGTAAAGTTTTGTTTTAAATATGGGACATTGTGTGTGAAATTATTTTTTGCATGTGTATAAAATTGAGCAAAGTGCACTTTGTAGGACAGCGCCTTGAACGTAGACACTTAGCACTTTTTCAAACTGACACTTCATAGGTTAAACATTAAAGTGACACTAAACTCAGGAGTTATGTCTTAAAAATGCATTCCAGTACCTTAAAGGAGAACTATGGGGTCAGGGCTTTTCCCCGTAGTTCTCCTTAGGGTAACGGGAGGACACAAACTAGCGTCCTCCCGTCACCCTAAGCTCAGTATACCTCGAGCTGCAGCTCGCGGTATACTAAGACGCCGCACCTGAAGTGGATCCCGACAATTATGTCTGGATCCGCCCAGCTGTGTGAGTGACAGCTGGCTCTGCCTATCTAGAGGCAGAGCCAGCTGTACCCGCCCCCTCCCCTGTCCGTTCCGCCAGTCAGCGCTGGAGGATCGGAGCGGGGAGGGGGGAATCCAGTTCCTCCCCTGTCACGGCAGAGAGCCGTGACAGGATCAAGAAGTGAGCGAACGCCGGTATGTGTTCGCTCACCTCCCGATCTACTGAGCCGACCTGTGACAGTCTCATTGTACTCACTTCTCCTTTAACTATTAACAAAAATGTACCTTATTTGTGTATCACTCGGCTGGAGATCCTCAAATCATCTCTGAATTGGTGCTGACAGTGTCCTTTCTTCTGGAGGGGGGCTACTTTTGTTCCCCATGGTCCCTGTGTGTGTTGTAAAGTAGCCACCTCTCCAAGCTAGCTTCTGTGATGGACTACAATCTCACATTTAGTCTACTAATTTGTATCAGAAATAAGCTTGAAAAGGTGGCTACTTTACAAAACACACAGGGAGCATGGGGAACAAAAGTAGCCACCCTCCAGAAGAAAGGACAGTGTCAGCACCAATTCAGAGATGATTTGAGGGTCTACAGCTTAGTTATGCACAAATAAGTTATATAACTCAATAGTTGAGGTACTTGAATACATTTTTAATATTTAACTCCTGAATTTAGTGTCACTTTAAAAAGGGGTGCAGTCTTTGAATACAAATTTAATGATAGTTGCTCTCTTTCTATACACATAGATATTATGAGCTGTTGGTCACAGAAAAAAAAAATGGAGAAATTGGATTTTTACAACTGATTGTAGCGTCCTTGGAAATCAGTTTTAACTGTAAAGGTGATATGTGCCCTAAGTCAGGGCAATTTCCAAGGAATGTACACTGAAAACCTGGGACCGTCCCTAGAAATCTGGGGCAGCTGGCAATGGCAATGCTTTAACACACATTTGTATATACATTCACTATCCTGCCTGGCAAGACTATAGAAAAACTCCAATATATCTTCTTTAAAACCAATGCAGAATGTTTGGGGTTTATGTGATACCATTATTGGCTAAAGATACAAAGCTTTCAGGATTCCTTAGATCCCGTCTTCAGGCTTTGTACATCCCTGAAAATGGTTCTGAAACCCACATATTAATACAGAACTTCACGTTGTACTTCTGCTAAAGCCAAGGTAAAAATACAAACATAATATGTAATAAACAGCTGCTGTAAAACATTGTTGAAGATATTTATATAAAACCAGAAAGTCAATAAGTAAACCTCAGCAGCAGCAGCAGCCAGCGCCGTTTATCTTCACAACTGTTACAAAGTGTTTTACAACCTTTAGTCAAATAATTGATGGGGTTTAATTAAGACGTGACTGTAATAAATGCAGCCAGGTGGACATCGCTAGTCAGATAACAAGCTGGAAAACAATGGTAAATACAATGGATGCATTGTATGTCCCATGGCCTGCCATACACCTGGGTTATACATTGTTCCATATGGTGGCATTCACACTACGGTAAAATAGCTAAAGGTGAATGAAGTGATGGTAAATAGAAAAAGTGTAATATACATGGCACAAATTAATCAGCTGGACTGTTCGCTTTTGCAGTCTGGCTGTTCCTTGGTGCCCAGCAGGTTTTGATTTTGCTTTTTAAAAAGATTTGGATATTTTTATAGCTAAGAAATGTCAGATACTTGATGTTGGATCAAGTGCACAAAAATAAAAATTCCTTCCCTGAACTGAGCGGCATTCTGTACAAAGAAAGCAGGAGAGTAATTCATGCGAGTTTACAATGAAAGCATATTTCTGCTTTTAGCGGTCTGCACTGTAGATCCGTGAAGAGTGCTTTGTGTGAATACCTAGGAAGGTTGATGTGCGATGATAGATTTATTTAGGATTAATATTCAAACCTCAATAGACTGTTACTCAGCAGCTACAATAGACTTGGCCATACAAATACAAATATTTATGGGCATTATATGATTAATACTTGAAAGCTGTGCTATTGACAAGGATTTGGTGATAAATCACAACACTCACAGCTACTTTTTGAGCTCCCAGGGCACCATGTTCTTCCTTTTAGGGTCAGACTTTACTAAGGGGGTAAAAAAGGAATATGACTCAAACCAACAAACATAGCACACCAACCAATAAAATGTAATTACGTCACACTTGTGGGGGGTGATAAGACTGTTTCTTACTCTCTAGGATGCCAGGGACAGTTTTCCTTTTCTGGGCTGACCGGGATTTTTTGTGAAATGCAGTTCCATTCAGAAAAAAATCATTATGCAGAGACACCTAATGATGTCTGCTATTCAAAAATAATCACAGTTTATTTCACATTTTACATTTTTGTATGGATAGGTTTACTTTGCAACTGAACTCTGGGCACAAAAACATTCACTTAACTCTGGGCACAGAAACATTTTTATTTGGTGCCAGAAGGCCTCACCTACTACAAGCTGTCTGCAGAAAACTACAGGAAGGGGCGGGTACATGACCAGTCACCCTGCACAAAAAGCAGCAGTGACCAGTCTTTATTACAGGAAGCTCCTGCACAGAAGCAACATTTCATACAGAATTACTACAGAGATCTGGAAGAAATACACAAAGCACACCAAGATTCAAGTAAGAATTCTTGCTGCTAGGCTCATCCCCCTAACCAACCACTCAGTGTCTGCAACCCCTCTCTGTCAATCCCTGCACTGGCTTCCAATAGCCCAAAGGATAAAATTAAAAAATATTAACAATCACTTACAAAGGCATCCACAACTCTGCCCCTGGATATATCTCAAATCTTGTCTCAAAGTATCACCCTAACCGTCCTCTCCACTCTTCAAAAGGCCTGCTGCTTTCCAGCTCCTTCGTCAACTCCTCCCATGCTCTCCTCCAGGACTTCTCTAGAGTCTTTCTTATCCTCTGGAGCTCTTTACCCCAACCTGTCCGACTATTTCCCACTCTGACAGCCTTTAGGCGATCCCTTAAGATTCATCTCTTCAGGGAAGCCTATCCCAACTCAAACTAACCACTCAACCATCACGTTCTCAAACAATTCATCACCACACAGCTACCTCCTCATGTATCACTTGCCCCTCCCTTTTAGATTGTAAGCTCTCAGGGGCAGGGCCATCCATACCATTTTGTCTTAAAATGTATTGTGATTGTAATGTCTTCCTTACATTGTAAAGTGCTGTGCAAAATGTTGGCGCTATATAAATACTGTATTATGATAATAATAATAATAATAATTCATTCACATGACCCTTTGTGCAATATTTGCTCATCCCGAAGTACAGCATTACCATGGTCCTCCTACTTTTCAGTTGTGTGGGTTACCTGCCACAATGCAAAACATGCTGGTAGTTTATAGGCTTTGGACTAATATAATGTTTGTCAGTGTACATGTGCAGCAATTGTAGGGACATTGATATATTGTCCTTACAACTGTTACACACATACACTAACAAACATTATACAGATAGATTATATAGATACATTAAAGATACATAGACTGTTGGCTCCTCTGGGGCAGGAACATATGTGAATCGTTCTGTGTGCACTGTGACAACGCAGGGTGAAATGCAAAGACATTTGCTTACTATGTCAGAATAATATAATTAAGCAAATAAATATAACACATACCAAATATTGAGTAGGTTTAATGATTTTTTTTTCTACCTATATCTTATTATTCCATTCAACTTTTGGCACCCACGATGTCTACAAAACATACAGCTATGTAAGCGTTTAGGATATATCCACGTCTGCCTTCATGTCCGATTTGCAGGTGTCACCAGCACCAAATTTTTTTTACTATTGTACGCCAAAAGAAGCAATATAACCTCCCTGTTTCCTTCAGCTGTTCTCTTTTATACTGGACTAGTCTGGCTGCACACTATAAAAACGTATATATCTGCTAGTAAAAGCTACACATGCTATAGTGATAGTGCATGGTGCACCGGGTTCTCTCCTTGCTTGATAGCGGTTAATCTTCAGTGTGATGTAGCGGGTTTCCCCGTGACCCGGTAAGGTTTGGTAGAGCTACACTGCAATAAAAGCCACCTGTTTGTTAACAAGGGAAAGTAAACAGGGATTAAGTAGGCAGTGAAAAAAAAAAACAAGACAACATCAGCTCTACATAATCCATCCAAATGCAACTTAATCTTCTTCTGATATTTTGTACCTGTCTTCAGGGGGAATATGTGTTCATTAAGAGGGATTATAGTCTTCCTCTCGTTATGACTGAGGCAAGACAGAAATGAGCTCTTCAGTCATCATCTTGCCAGTGGAGAAGTGACAAGTAATGCCGTCTTCCCCACAGCAGATTTTCACATATTAGGATGAAACGGAAATTTAAAGAAAAGTCCAGCTAAAAAGAAAAAAGATAAAAACGAACAGCCCATTAAAAAGATGAAATAACAAACCAGCTTTTGCTGCAATAATCACCTTCATTTCACAGATTTTCCCTGCAGTATTTTTTTTCTGCTGCTGGATGAATTTACTCTAATGTCCAGCATCATTCAACCCACTTCCTTTAAACTCTGGACCCACCCCAACAGTGAAAAGAGAAGCAGCACAGTGATGAGCTCATCTCACTATTACTCTGCTCTCTCCTTCTATCAAGATGTTTCTTGTCAGCACATGAACTGATTGACTCCTCATGCTGCTTCTTCCTCTCACTCTCCTGCCTTTCCATACAGGGACTGGAAGAGGCTGACACCAGTTCACATTATGGTACTTACACTGCTTGCAATTAAAAGATACATTTAAATGAAGCATTAATGTTTATAAAGCTGCATTCATTTGTGTCTGTTATATCTGCCTTAGAGTTCAGCTTTGAATGAATGAAGACATTCAGCTCTTTATCCTTAAAGGAGAACTATGAGGTGAGTGCTTTTCACTCACCTTATAGTTCTAGCCGACCTGTGACAATGAGACTGTCACAGGTCGGCTCAGTAGATCTGGAGGTGAACGAACACATACCGGCGCTAGCGCACCTCTCGATCTATCCCCGCAGGTGAGCACTGTTATATCTGCCTTAGAGTTCAGCTTTGAATGAATGAAGACATTCAGCTCTTTATCCTTAAAGGAGAACTATGAGGTGAGTGCTTTTCACTCACCTTATAGTTCTAGCCGACCTGTGACAATGAGACTGTCACAGGTCGGCTCAGTAGATCTGGAGGTGAACGAACACATACCGGCGTTCGCTCACCTCTCGATCCTGTCACGGCTCTCTGCCGTGACAGGGGGAGGGGCTGGATGTCCCCCCTCCCCGATCCGCCAGCGCTGACTGGCGGAACGGACAGGGGAGGGGGTGGGTACAGCTGGCTCTGCCTCTAGATAGGCAGAGCCAGCTGTCAGTCACGCAGCTGGGCGGATCCAGACATAATTGTCGGGATCCTCTTCAGCTGCAGCGTCTTAGTATACCGCGAGCAACAGCTCGCGATATACTGCGGCGTCTCAGTATACCGCGAGCTACAGTTTGCGATATACTGAGCCTAGGGTGATGGGAGGACGCTAGCTTGTGTCCTCCCGTTACCCTAAGGAGAACTATGGGGAAAAGCCTTAATCCCATAGTTCTCCTTTAACATAAAGGTACTGATGTAAATCAGATAATACAGCGGTATGAAGTAGGTAAAACAGGTTCTTATTCATTTTAAATAATAACATTTATGATAACCGTATATATTGTTTCCTTTAGTAAAATTAACAAAACAACTGAAATAATAGACAAACACTAATATGCTTCCTTACTGATCATTGTGTCTTCCAATGGGAACTTAGAAATTAAGAATAGAGAATGGGAACAAAAACATAGCTGTTGCCCATAATTACTGTTCAGATTCCTTGCTAAATTTCCCCATAAAATTAAAAGAAACCTGCCCCCCCCCCCCCCCCCTCTCCAACCCCCCCCATGTTAAAAGCCCAGATACAAAGGCAGGCTGCAGATTCCTGAGTTTGATCGCTTTGGATCTTGGGGTTCAGTGATCTCTTTCTTCAGGTCCACCTGAGCCCCTTTGATTTTTTAGTAATTTGACACAGAGCACATTGGAGCTTAACCAGCAGTGCTATGGGCATCTATATAATAGAGTTTCCATGATCCATAACTGCCCTCCACTCCTGTCACCCACATCTTCCTATTGGGCAAGACTGCCCATCACATTTGACCATAGGAAGAAACTGGAGGTGGCAAGCCACTTATTTATCAGTAAGCTGTGTGGTACATAATCAAGGTTTTGAATATCTAGCACAGTGGTGTAGTGGTTAGCGTTTCTGCCTTGCAGCACGGGGGGAGGTCCCTGGTTCTACTCCTGGCCAGGTCACTATCTGCAAAGGAGTTTGCACGTTCTCCCTGTGCTTGGGTGGGTTTCCTCCCTTACTCCAAAGACATGCTAGTAGGTTAATTGGCCCTGTATGTGAGATGGGGACCTTAGATTGTAAGCTCCTTGAGGGCAGGGACTGATGTGAATATGCAACTATGTAAAGCACTGTGTAAATTGTTGGTGCTATATTAATACCTGTATTAAATAGTGCACTCTACAAATTACCTGAGCAGGCATCTGGCAGAGCCCAGTTATGACTTTGGACCACTTTACAAGGTTAGACAACCACACAGGCTCATGTTAAGCCTATAGGTAGCCATTATGAAAAATGTGTGAAATGTGATGGCCATACACTGTATACTGCAAACCTGATTACATAAATTAGGCATATCATCAGAAAAGCCTATTTTGTGCATGTTCAGTATCTCTGGTCATACAGCTATTTTGGTGTCATTGGTTTTTAGTGTTTATCTTGGTTTGGTGAAGTTGTGCTCACATGCATACATGCATGTGAAGAGAAACTGTGAAGGTGTGAATGAAGGCTGCTGACAAAAGAGAAAGAATTTCAAGACAGTGAAGGGTCCACATGGGTGTAATATATCTGCAGACTAAACAAGAGATACAAGGAGGTGCCAGCTTAAGGAGATTCCATTGTCACATAAGCACCTAAACCAATGTTCAGTGGTGTAATTAGACAAGGGCAGCAGGAGATGTATGATAAACATGGTATCAAACTGGATAACACTATGTGCCCTGCCATTGTTTAAGGAGAAGACAATTTTACATTTTCTGTGCCAGGAGGCCAGAATCTTAGTTACATTTCAGATAATAACAGTTACCATGTCACCTCACTTGCCCCTGCAGCAGAAAAAGAAAAGGTCTGGCATTACAACCGCGACCTTAAAAATCATTAGAATCTTAACAACAGTCAACAGGCTTGATTGCAGTGAATCTAATAAACTTTTATTCTTCAACAAAACATCTGAAATACATGAATATAAAATGGTACTTAGCTGTCCCCAAGTACAAGGAGTCACATCTGGAGATAGGCAGCTGTTTTGTAGGACAGGCCCTTTAGGGAAAATTGGCTTTGATATTGTCTCGCTTCCGGGTGATTTCCCATCTTATTTCCCAGCTTCTGTGTTACATACAGGCCGTAGCTGAGATGATAGTATCCCAACGGACTATGGCCTCATCTTCCTGTTGCAACACTGGCTGAAAGCTTAGACATATGTCCTCTAGTCTGGGACACAGGTCAGTTCTTATTGCTGGGAACTCTATTCAATTTCGGATTCTCTACAATCACATTTTCCCAATAAGAGTGACAACACTGATATTTGTTTAGAGTGCTGCCATTACAGGTCAGTCCTATTTATATCGTGATGTAGTTCTGACTTAAAAGTTCAAATCTGCTCCCGTTACTATGACCTTAGGTCTGTCCAAGGCTGGACAAATCCCAGGAGCCAGGTAGTCAATGTTACTTGAAAATTACAGCTGGCGCCTAACTTTTGAGTTTATTTCTAGCTGTTGTCAATGGAGCTGACTCCTGAAAAAAAGCCTTCTGGTTTCTGGATTCGACGGACTGGCTCCTGAATTCCTTATTAATGTGTCCATCCCTGTTTATCTACTGTTTACTGGGATTGTAATATAACACAAGAGTTTCCACTGACTCATAGGGTACATCCTACTTACCCAGTGGCTTGGTTTTTCTGACAGTCATCATATTCAGCTAGCTACTTTATTTATTTGGTATCTTAATCTTCTGACTGGCCCTGCATCTGTTCACTGGTTCTTGCCTAACTTCCCTCTGAATCCGCAATAGCCTTGCCCAAGTGATAGAGGCTACACAGCATAGAATCATGTGTTAATAGACAACACATCAAAAGAACAGCAGTGACAAGTCTGCCAAACCTGGTGGCTTTATACTGTATAAAATGCACTCGACCATTTGACTTTACTGCAATTAACATATTGACTAACTGGCTTTCCTTATGGCCTGCAGTTGTTGATCAGTTTATAAGGATTGTTAAAAAAAGTAACATGAAAGGATAAAACTGTTTGTAATTATTATTATACAGGATTTATTTAGCACCAACAGTTTGCGCAACACTTTACAAAATGGAGGGAGACAGGTGAAACTCGAATAATTAGAATATCGTGCAAAGTTCATTTATTTCATTTCAATACAGGAGGGTTAGGAGTGCCCTGCTCATAGGAGCTTACAATCTAGTAATAACTTTGATCAAATAAGTATCTGTAACTGGATGCTTTGATCAATAAATTACAATTCTTGTCTGTTTTGAGGGGAAATCTAAGCAAATTCAACCATATCATTCTTTTTCTGTCCAATGTGAAAGCGGAACTCCAGGAAAAAAATGACCTTTGCTCATTTTGTCTAGGGGGACATAAAAAGCAACTATAATTACTTTATTCTTCTTTACACGCAGGCTTCCTCCCATCGGCACAAATGGCCCCACGAAGCAGCTTCTCTTTGCAGTTCCACTGGTCGCAGGCACTCTGACATCATCATGTACAATGCAGACCCAGCAGTCCTGCATTGAAAGTAAGAACACCAAGAGGCGTCCATAAACCAGAGCGTTGGAAAAGATGAACGATAAAGTAAGAATAGTTGCTTTTTCCTGTTCCCCCCTAGACAAAACACTAATTTACCTTACCCATGGTTTGACTTTAAATATTCATTGTTTAAACTTATATGACAACACAATATACATAAGATGGCAATTAGCTACAACACACGAGGAACATAAAACACCTGCATTTATATTCGCTTGTAATATACATAGTAAATGAAGCTGCCCATTGTTCTATATAAAGTACAGACAATCTCTGTCTAGGAACAGATATAAATTATCTTGTTCCGCTTGAAAGTTTAATGAGAAAACTTGCAAAAAGCCTTTGCTTGTAACGCCAACTGTCAGCTTGTTTTATAAACGACACAAGTTAGTAAATTTCCTCTATAATCGTACAGTAGATCTCTTTCTCTTTTAAAACTGCTTTATAACTTGTCTTACATGTCATAATGCATCTCTCTTATCTAAAGAAATGACTTGCCTCTGGTCTAATGGATGGGAAACGTTTGCTGACTCACCCACTGGGTGTTCATGTGCAGCTTCCGTACTCAGATTTCTTATCTACCGATTACCCTAAAGGACAGGTGAGAGTCTATGTACCCACAGACAGGCAGATGTTTCACCAAAAAGAATGAGCATTATAACATGTGACATTTATGAACCCATGGGACCTGCTTTGACAGGCCTTGTAGTCTGCCAGCAGGTGCATTTGCCACATCAACTTGTTAACATTTTCAAAAAGGGAAGGATCAGCTACCGTTACACAGAGATTAAGTCTAATAATTTACAGACGGATGCATTATTATCACCTTCTAGGAAAGCTTTACATGGCCCGATACTCTACTAAGTGTCAGTCCAAGCTCAGATCGGACTGGAATAAGAATGTGAATGAGTCATGGGAATTCTCTAAGACCAATAACAACTACAGATTATTTACATTTAGAAAATGTTGCTATTGATAATGAACTCAGTAATAATATTTGTGCATATTTGGAGAATACTGATATTTATATTTGGAAATCAGAGGTTACTTTTTTTTCACAATATTTAATTTTAGAGAATAATAGTGATATTATAGGGATATAATGTGTTTTGCTCTTGCTGTGCCGCATGCACAGGTTTGGTGCATGTGTCAGTTCTGGAAGATACAATTACAAGTAGCAGGGTCTCTGCTGTGTATAAGGTGGTTTTAGTCTATACCTTAGTCTATAGTCTATACAGCTTGCAACATATTATGTAGACTCTCAACCTAGCTTGAGTCTGTGATACCCATGTCCCTAATCTACTGAAATGAAGCGTATCTAAACCCAAACATGTAATATATGGCAGCTTACCAGTCCTTAGATGTGGTACCTACATTAGTTTGGTAATGAGATTATAAGAGTACAGACGAAAGATAACATTGTTTTTGCTTCCAGTTTATCTCACAGAAAGTGACAAACACACAGCAGTTCTGACATAATCAACAGATATTTTCTGTACTTCTGCTAAAAATGTTCCAGAAAAGAAAATGATGTAGCCACTACATGTACAAACTGGTCATTTGCAACATATTACATTATTGTTCTTGCATTTCATTATTAACTTTTGTGGCCATACAAATTGGAGTGACTATGGCAAGTCCATTAGACTGCAAGCTAAGTGCAAAATTCACTTTCTACAGCTCTCTTCTTTTGTTTTCAAAATCATTAAAAAAATTAAACAAATATTATGTGAATTAAAACATGAGTGGATGTTACCAGTATGAAAGTAGCTCTGTTTCCATAACCAACAGCACAAAAATAGCATATTTAAATATGTCTATTGCCACTTTGGCAGACACAAAAAGCCTCTGCAAGCAGAGGACTAAAATCCAAATGCTTGTGAATTTTTCTAGTACAGAAACAAGGGCAACAGCTTAGGGTCAACCCAGTTTGGAGGCCACGGTTTAGCTGAGCCCTTTGTGTTCTGGTTACCCCAGAGTCCCACAATCTGTAAATAAGCACTAAACTAGCACCTTATTATAAGTCCTAACACAACACTGGGTATTAACACAACTTTATATTTGACAGTAGAACACGCTTTATTCCAGGTATGATTCCTCCCATCCTTACCATGTACAAAGTAAGAATGTAGGTTTCTGCTAGTTAAGAACAATGGAGAAGACAGCACAAGGATACAACTCTTTAGAAAACAGCTGCTTCTGTGAGGATGCAGGGCTTATTGCCAGGGCTGAAGTAGCAATAATGCTGCTTCATAAGACACAAAATATAGTAACGCTCCTTGCTTATGCCTTCAAAAATAAACACACCTGCCATTTAAAATCTGTCAGATAACCATAGAATATTTAACATTTTTCTGAGGCGCACAAACAGTAAGGCAGACCGTTTTAACTAAGGGGTCTATTCACAAAGCTGCCGAGGGCAGCCGAGTGAATGACCGATCAGAAGTGAGCCGAACACTGTTCGGCTATTCACTTCAGGCTGGTACGGCTGATTTCAGCCGTATATCGGCTGAAATCAGCCGTACATCGGCTTACTTCGTGTGGCTTCGAAACAGCCGAACATGCTCAGCATGTTCGGCTGATCCGAAGTGCAGAAGGAGTTCGACTCAGCCGATCCAACATCTGGATCGGCTGAGCCGAACCTCCGGCAGGCTTCACACTGCTGTTCGGGCTATTCTGAAAGATCCCGAACAGCAGTGAGAGAATAGCCGAATGCCGCCGAGCGGCATTTGGCTCGGCTGTTCTGCTCGGTCCCTCAGAGGCACCGAGCAGAACAGAAAAAGAGTGAAAAAAGTAGAAAAAAGTAAATAGAAAACGATTGTGCAGAGCTAGCAGTGACAGCTAGCTCCGCCCAATAGTTTCCTATTGTCCGGCGGCTCTGCTGCTGTAAAAAAAAAAAAATTAAAAAAATGTAAAAACTCTCCCGGGCGCTCTGGGAGCCCCCCGCTCCCGGCCGCCAAGAAGAGAAACCCCGCTGTGTCTTTTTTTTTCTTTATTCTGACACGAGCGATGTCAGAATAGAGAAAAAAAAAAAAGACGAATTCCCATTCAAAAGCATTGGGAGTTTACTATTGGCTATTTCAATTTGCAATAGCCAATAGTAAACTAGCATTGTACCCGCCCTCTGCTGATGGACCTGATGGGGAACTGCAAAAGAGGGCGGGTACAATGCTAGTTTACTATTGGCTATTGAAATTGAAATAGCCAATAGTAATGTCCCAATGCTTTTGAATGGGAATTTTTCTTTTTTTTTTTTTTCTCTATTCTGACATCGCTCCGTGTCAGAATAAAGAAAAAAGACACAGCGGGGTTTTTCTCCTTGGCGGCCGGGAGCAGGAGACTCCCGGGGCGCCAGGGAGAGTCAGATGTTTGGAGATCAGTGTCCCTGGTTAGCAACCAGGGACGCTGATCTCTCTGAAAGTGGCCGGAGCCAGCCGTAAGATCACGGCTGGCTCCGCCCAGCTGTCAGAAGCAGGCTGTCGGCCGGCCAATGGCCGGCCGCTCGGCCAGCTTCGTCTTTCAGCACGGCTCAGCGCTCGACTGAGCCGCTCGGCCGTGATCGGGAGCTGTACGGGCTATTGTGAATAGCCGTAAAACACCCCCTCGGTTCTCCTGAACTGAAGGGGTCCTGGTGCCGAAGGATCGGCCGAAGCTACGGCCAGATCCTTCGGCAGCTTTGTGAATAGACCCCTAAATGTGTTTCTACAAGGTTTGCAGATGTTACCCTTGACTATAACTGGAGATAAAAGTTGAACGCGGGAATTTTTTATGTGCCTCCAAGCTCAATGTGTAAACTGCCCCTGTTTAAAAAATTATCTTTCCCTTTGATGAGAACTGCTGTAGCCCAAACATTTATGAAAGCCATGCCAAAGATGTGAGTGCTGATGACTGTAAAAGGCTCAGATTGTGTAGAGGTTCTCTAAGGATTATTAAAGAGCTTTTCTAACTATTGAAATGCAAGCTAGTGCCAATTTTTAAATGTTTCATGGTGCCTCATTCGCTCATCTTTGGGATTTGCATTGTGATTTGTCCCAGAATCGCAACGAGGGAACCAATGCTGCCCACCAATAGCTCCGATGTGATACATCTGCTTATTTTTGGACACCTTAAGACGCCTGTCACCTTCTGAGGTTGATTGGAACTGTACACACCATCAAGCTGGCCTAAGGCGCTACAGTTACATCTGGTTCAGCCAAACATTTGCACCTAATTGAATAGATAGGGGAGACACTGCTGGGGATGTTGATCATATGCGGGGACAATAGCTATCAGTACAGATTTTCCAAGCTGCCAGAGGGATTTTGACGCCAGACAATGGCTGCCCCGCATGATCAGGGACCTCATTACAGACATGAGACTTGCTCAGTCCAGCTGGACTGGGCGACTATTGTTTTACATATAACCTTACTGAAAATATGCTTATCCACAGCCAGCACTAAAGATGATTCAGCCATTCTCCTACTGCACAAAATAACCATTCTTTGTAGACAAAATTGCCAGAGGGGTTAAATATTCTTGCCAGTTGCTATTGTTTCCTGAGACAAAGCTGGCACTGAAATTGTCTACATACACCTCTACCCTTCCTCCTTCATTTCCAAGAGTTCTGGTGTATCCAGAGTGTTCCTGTTCAGGGCACCATCTGGCTAAAAGACATTGTGAAGTGGATGGACCATTTGTCTGACCAATTACTAAATTCTAGGGCCAACTGAAAGGTGCCTTGGGTGTGATTTGTGTTTATTTAACAAGGTAAGGAAAATCTGCACAATCCTGAATTCAGTCACAAGTGTTTGGCCTTTCTCACTGCCCAGCTCAGAAACTGATGTGACAGCATCAGGGGGT
Organism: Nanorana parkeri; assembly: GCF_000935625.1. Lineage (NCBI taxonomy): Eukaryota > Metazoa > Chordata > Amphibia > Anura > Dicroglossidae > Nanorana > Nanorana parkeri. Next base: position 639,091 of record NW_017306460.1, read on the forward strand.
AAAAATGAAAAGACCTCAATGAATGGAAGAACTTCAGGGCATGTGACAGTGCTAATTAGTGTGCTATCCCCAGGTCCCACAGGGGGCCTTCTATTACTCCAGCTCAACTACAGAACTTCTCACAGGAAGCTTGTTACATATTGCTCTGCCTGCCAAGAGGTCAACAGTGCCACTTTCCTCCTCTCAGGATAAGGGTTTCTCTGCCGGCTATGTCATGTTATTGGAAGGTGAGGGATGTTAGGGAAACAAAAAGCAACATGTCAACACACCCAAGACTGAGGAGATTTTACTGGCACGTTCCAGAGGTCGAAAATTAGCAGAGTTCAAAGGGCCCGAGTCTGTCAGATAATTGCGCACCCCAGCTGCATCCAGATAGCATCAGGAAGGAGTGTAGGAAAAGAAAAACAAGCAGGTTTTCCTGTGCAAGAGAACAGAACGAATCCTGGCCTTCCCTTAGATTCATCATCTATTATAACTTGGGGCTGAGACGGGATACATCTGAGACAGACTCCAGCTGGCCCTGTTTGTGACTGAAAGACGAGAGGAGTAAATTATTACATTACCATAGCAATTGCAGGCACATGCCAGCACACAAACTCAACATAACTGCAGTGGAACAGCACAGACACAGGGGTTGATGGGGAATCATAAGCATATCACTAGAACGCCTCAGGATTATTTACTGCCTTTTATTTACAGATACAATACAACCACATCTCAGAGCACAGTGCCAAACCCACAAGAATACCGCAACGTCATAAAATACAGAGTCAAATATCTGTTTCTTTTCCAAGCCTCCCAGGTTCTGCACACCACAATTATACTTTACCATAATTATCTGAATTGAAGAAATGCAATATTCATACCTTCAAATAATATGGAACACAATGAAGAATACCACAAAAGCCCAGGCAAGGGTTCACCCCAAATTCAAATGGTACTACACCTACGCTTTGTAAGAGTGAGCCGACTACTCAGTTCCTCAAAAGCATTGCACAATTGCAAAACTGGCACATGTCTAAAACTAAAGCAGTACACTATGGTAAGCCACAAATATACCGCACATTAGAACTGGAATTAAAATATGACTGGCCCTATAGCTAACCACAGATATTAGTGGTTGGATGTCAGGTAACAATCAGACTGCTAAAACATGGATTTATGCCCAAAAGTCAAATACATGGGTACACGGATATCACATCCAAAGGAAAGAATCAACTTGCTGAAAATTTCCTTGCTTGTTGAAAGACTTTCCTTAAGGTCACGTAATATCTGTAAATACCTTTATTCATGGTCATATACATGAACAAAAACTATGTGAATATCTGCTTTCTCCTTGACTTAACAAGTACAATAGTGATGTCCATATATTTTAAGACTTATTTTCTTTCCTACAGAGAAAAGGGAATAATCAGCAATTGTTTAAAGAGATTTTTCACATTTGTGATGCAGTGCTTATGCAAAAGTCAGAAGGGTTATCACCCCCAAACCTTTTTTACTGAGAACCCCTAAAAGGCCATATTTTCTCAAGTTATGCTGGAATATATTGTAATATTTGTATTTTTATGCAATATTTTTCCCAACGTTCCACTTGACATTTTACTTTAAATTTATTAAAACAAATAAAAACTACTGCAGATTACAGTTTTGGAGGAACATATCAGTATCATAAAGAAATTGGATCTATAAAATACTTAACATTGTATCGCTCTCCAAATCTGCAATCCTGGTACCTGTGCTGTGGACTAACAGTAGACTTCTGTGATTCATTCAATACCAGTAGGTAATACTTAGCGTAATAGAAACTCTTCACATTCAAACAGTGGATCCAGCACCACCTCCCACTTACCTATTGAGGCTCCATTTCTGTCAGCTAACAAGAAAACAAGTCTACAATGGACACGGTATTCCAAAATTGAACCGGTGGCTGGGAAAATATTTTCTTGTGGAATATTGTTGCTGGCCATGAGCACCATTTTATGGGTATAGTGTTCATGGTTTCCAGCTTCTAGCAGGATAAGAAGCATTTTAGAAGGCATGCATCTTCTCAATATGATTCCATGAACATGACAATGACATCCAATTGTACTTCACTGACCGATAGCCTGCACAGCCCCTTATGTTATTAAAAAAATACCTTTGTGATGAAAAAGGAAGTTAAAAGCACTAAAAGCATGAATGTGTGGTGGACCAACCAGTGAGATTTGAATTATGCCATCAAGTCATCGTGAGCCCAAATCCTGAAGAACATTTCCAGCATCTGCTGAATCCATTAAATATATATAATTTATGTTAAAGCATGTGTTTAAACATAAGCTCTGTGTTAAAGTGCGCATATCATGACCGAACAGGTTTCTGAAAGATAATATGGAATTCCTTTAGACAAAATGAGTGAGAAACATAAAAAGCTTGAAGCATATGTTTCCTACAATGACAGAATCAAAGCATCAAAACAATATAATGTTGTTGAGCTTCACAGAAGACAGCCATGTGTCCTAGTAAAGCATGATGCAAGGTGGAAAAACAAACATCAGAACATCATGTTTATCTCATAGCAAGACAGCCATATATATGGGTATCATACAAGATCCCTATGAATTTTGCTCCATTATGAACTAGATAGAATATCTTGCTAAACTGACAAGATTAAAACCACATCACTACATGCTAGAACGCCACAACCATAAACATAATTTTCCGCAAGGCTGAAAAGGACACAAAACACATCTCACTATGCCAGATTGACAGGGACACAACCACTTGTCACTATACCAGGATAGAATGACAGGACTGGAACTAGATATATCAGGAATAGAGCACATTATGTATCAGAACAGCATATATGACAAAAAACTCTTTACCCACCATTTTAATCACAGTAGGCCAGAAAGATTCTAACAGAAGGGACCATATATCTGAAGCAAACAACAGCCGACATGGACTGTACCTTAATCAGCTAACAGGTCCCCAACAAAGCTACAATGTATCATTTCCAGTTAAATGTAGAATTTAAATATACTGGAAGTGATGCTACCCTATATCATCAAAAAATAAATAATTGATTAACAATGTGGTCTTGCAGTATGCGTAGCAGTCATATCTACAGGCACTAACCTCATGGCACTTGTAAGCTCTGCCTATGTTTGTATAGGGTCAACGTTAGGGCTGCAGCTAACGATTATTTTCATAATCGATTAGTTAGCCGATAAGTTCGATTATCGGTTAATCGGATAAAAAAAAAAAAAAAGGCTCCAGTGATGGACTACTAGTTTCTATTGAGATTTTAGTCCATCACAGGAGCAAGCTTGGCACGGTGGAAGTAAAAAAAAAAAGTGTGGTGTGCAATATAGAACATTATACAGCGGCGCAGTGCAGAATACCAGCAGCTATAGAGGAATGCAGCAATAGTACATTATACTATAATGTACAATTGCTGGGATTTGTAGTCATAAAAAAAACCCAAAAAAACACAACAGGAAACATTAAAAAGCTCCCGGCCGCGGTGGCGAGTCGGGAAGCTCACCGGGAGGAGAGGGCCAGACGCATGTCCTCAGCGTGCGGTGGGCGTGGCTTATGTGGCGGCTGAGGGAGCTCACGGCGGGTGAGGGAGCTCACAGCGAGGAGGAGACCAGCGGCGTGCGCGGCTTCAGCCTGTGCTGTGGGCGTGGATTATGCGGCGGCGTGGGTGCAGCGGGAGCAGCATGTGACGTGTGACTCAGGCCACGTGTGGAGCCCCGAACAGGCTGATCAATCGATCGTCGACTAATCGACGATCGCAACGTTGCCAACGTTTTCAATCGTCGATTTTAATTCACTAAATCGATTAACTGTTGCAGCTCTAGTCAACGTGTGTAAGAGCAGTAGGCCCATTAGAATGCAAAATATTGTATGCCTGGTCCAAGAACTGATGTTCATGAAACTTAGTATTCAAACAGCTGCAAATAAATTAGTACTGTAGCAATGCAAGAAATAAATAACTTTCTCAGAACTGCGTAATTAGTGTAGGAGTAAAACACAGGTCTACATTTATAGCGAGGTCACAAAGGTTTAGTGTAGCAAAGATGTAAAGGTTTGTCTGATTTTCTTCCCACTCCTTATTGCTAAAGACGGCAATAATATGATTATTAAAAAACATAGTGTTATTTCACCTTTGGTGGAGTTATTAATTCTCTCCAAGCATGAGGTTTTGCTCAACTTTATCTTGAGTTGCTATATTACTTAGGCTATGGGGGTCTATCTCTGAAAACCAGCCCCGGTAAGGTATGGATCCAACTTATTGAATGCAGGACTATCAGAAATATGGCAATTATTTAAAATAGCAGGCTAGCAATTAACTTATATGACAGGTTCCTACTCATATTATTTATCCCCCTTGGCACCGTAGAAGCCCCTATACTTGGCGACATCACTGTAAAATGATGGACTTCCAGGTCAAAAAGGTTCACGAAGACACCTACGGTGTCTGCTTACAGCTTTGCTCTCTACACAGGTCCACTTTAATGTTGTTATAATTTCCATATAAAATCTGTATTGTTATACTGTTATACTGTTCATTTGCCAGAATTTGTCATGTATAAAACATCCCAGGACTCCACCAATGCGGCACTAACCCATACGCCACTGCATTGCTGATAATAAATGTAACAGGAGCAATGCCTAATCAGCCCAAACTGTTTATCCACACTCAGCATTACCCTACACCACCTTGCTATTTCAACACTTTCTGTTTTCAGAAATCTATTTCATATTTCCTGAATAGTAGAAGCCTTTGGGACAACCAGACACCTAGTAATTGTTATATGGACCTCAAGATAAACATGGTTTGTTTGAACAGTACACAGGAAATCTTTAAAACTATCTGACCTGGATGTCTGCACTGTGCAGGGCTGAAATGCTTACTTGACATTTCTGCTTTTTACTTAGCACAATTGCTCAGAAATCCTAGCCAAATAATTCTTAAACCCGTGGAGGCATTTCGCTATTTAAACATAACCTGTCACCAATCCTTTCCTCTGATTCGAGAGCTCTTTGACGTCTCCAGTCTGAGAATCTAACCAGTAAAAAAATAGTAATTTTCAAGATTGATGCTGTTTCAGCGGAAAAACTGGCTGCTGGTAGCCTTCCCTGAATGCTGTTTCCCAGACATGCACAGGTATAATTATTGCTTCTTACGGAAGGTAGTGACATCACCAGAGAGCGAGAATGAAAGCCTTGCTTAGCTGCCACATCGCCTACCCAAAAGCTAGGGATGTTTAAAGCAGGCCTGGATGACTAATGGGTCTCCAACTGTTAAAGTGGAAGTGGAGGCAAAATGTTTTTTTCATCAGTGGCAATCCTTACCCTAAATAAGTGTGCCTTACCATTTACAATACTGCTCTTAAGCCAGTCTTCATTGTATTTCAAGATCAAGTAGAGGTGCAGTGTTGGGTTCCAAATTATCAGAACATTGGTCAGATTGTGATAAAACACAATGGCTCTGGTGAGGCCATCATTAACAAAAATGTGGTGTTATACACTATTGTTGATTCACTTAATCTGGTTGTACCCTATATAGCAAATAATAACTCTTGGTGATTTGGCCAGGTTTGAGACCTTATTATGTTTAAGCCCTGAGAAAGGGGAGGTCTTTGAGCGCCTGAAATGAGTTGTGTTGTCGTTTGTGGGCTCTTGGACTGTTTGTTTAGACTTTTTACAAATGTTTTTTGATAAATCAGGCACTAAATTCCAGTTTTGTGCAGTATCTAATGGCTGTTCTGGTGGCACTGCAATAAAATAGCAGTAATTCTGCCACTGGTGGAACACTGACAGATGTAGCTTACATAAGATATAATTTTTTCATTTACTTTAAATGGTAAACATGATTACGTTTTATCTTCAACTTCGCTAAGCCCCACACAGCCACTTCCTGTCTTCTGCCGAGCCAGATCTACTTGCTTGTGTAGTTCCCGTGGCTACAGAAGTGATGTCACCGCAAAAAATGCTTATGCCGGGCAGGACTGAATTGATACAGCTATGCGCTGTGGGCAGTGATCAAATAACATGCTATTGTCCTCGCCCAAAGAACCACCAGCCACTGTCCACGGGACCAACCTCTTACCTTTTATGCAGAGTTTCAAGGATCTCAGTGAGATTGTACAAAGATTGTGCAATCAGAAAGTACCGTATATACTCGAGTATAAGCCATCCCGAATATAAGCCGAGGTACCTAATTTTACCAAAAAAACCTGGGAAAAAGTATTGACCCGAATATAAGCCGAGGGTGGGAAATGAGGCAGCTACTGGTAGATAGATACCAATAAAATTACATTAATATTTATTTAAAAGAAAAATAACCTAGCTCTGTAAGTGGAAAAGGGGGTACAGGGCTACATATCATGTACTACGGATCATTTAACCCATTCATATTAGCAGAGGATAATTGTAAATCTATTGTTCAGTGCACTCTATATGTAGTATATAGTACATGTACATATAGAGTGCCTGCAACAATACATTTACAATGATCCTCTGCTAACATGAATGGGTTAAATGATCCCTAGTACAGGGCTACATACAGATCATTTAATACATTCATGTTAGTATAATTGTAAATGTATTGTCTGCACTGTATTAGCAGTATATACTCTATATGTAGTATATAGTACATGTACATATAGAGTGCCTGCAACAATACATTTACAATGATCCTCTGCTAACATGAATGGGTTAAATGATCCCTAGTACAGGGCTACATACAGATCATTTAATACATTCATGTTAGTATAATTGTAAATGTATTGTCTGCACTGTATTAGCAGTATATACTCTATATGTAGTATATAGTACATGTACATATAGAGTGCCTGCAACAATACATTTACAATGATCCTCTGCTAACATGAATGGGTTAAATGATCCGTAGTACATGATATGTAGCCCTGTACCCCCTTTTCCACTTACAGAGCTAGGTTATTTTTCTTTTAAATAAATATTAATGTAATTTTATTGGTATCTATCTACCAGTAGCTGCCTCATTTCCCACCCTCGGCTTATATTCGGGTCAATACTTTTTCCCAGGTTTTTTTGGTAAAATTAGGTACCTCGGCTTGTATTCGGGACGGCTTATACTCGAGTATATACGGTAATGTGTGTGGCCAGCTTTAATGATAACTGATAAAGGATAAAAGATAAGTAAGCAAGATTGGCCAAAGTGAAATTTAAAAACAATTACTTTGCTCCAACTGCCGATACTCATAGCTATAGCCATAGATAGATGACTTCAACAATGTTTCAACCATACCTGTGGTTCTGACTAGAAAATACTGTGACTGAGTTGTTTGGGGTACCTTATGATGTTCTACATTTCCCTGGGCTAACGCCATCAGTTCAAAAAAAACTTTTCACAAAAAAAACTTTTCAGCTTTAGCTCCCCAAGATCAGAGTGGCACATAAACCTGCACTCTTACATGGGCCTAGCATTCATGTTTCTGTGACTGAGAGGTCGAAGCACCTTTGCTGAGTGAAACTGCTCACTAATATCTAATTGCCATCTGAAGTCCAGCTATGGCTGTTATTAGCTAACCAGCTACACAAAATTCATGAATGCATAACAATTATGTAGTGCATGAAACCCCTGAGATCCGTATGTTGCCCCTGGGCTACCGTTTGGGTAGAACTGAAAGCTGTTAAATGTCAGAGCTGTTTGCTTTTTTACTTATTTTTTTTTCCTTGGGGGGAATTCATCTTTATTTTCTGGTAATCCTCAAATGTGATCCTAGCCACAGGGGCCCATAAAACAAGCATGACATCTCTGACAGCACAATGTTTAATGAGCATCAGCTTGATTCTGGTCCAAATGTGCTATGAAAGACTACACATGACTTCCTCTCTGCTCTTCCTCCCCTCCTCATCATTATTAAGTATATCAATTTCCTCCCACCTGATATTAACCCGTGTAATGCTATCCCACGTCCTCCTGATTGTCTCCGTAAATCCCCATACAGCAATTAGCACTCTAAAAATCACAATTGGCGATGAGGCAGGAGCCTCGCGGGAAACACGAGGAGATTTCAGGTACATTTGTCTTGTATTAATGGTACTCGTAGACTCACGGAGAAAACCATTACCAGTGATCTGAATCCAGGCCAACACATCTGTATATGTATTGGGAACACACTGTATACCCCATTTAGAAGGAGGATTTATGTACCTAAGTGTTTAATAAAACATATTGGAGTAAGTCCTTCTGCAGAGAAAATATCATTTTCTCTACATTTGAATCCATTAACATCTATAGGATCATACATACTTCTCTCAGGTTAAAATGGCATATAAACAAAGAATTCCAAAGTAAAAGCACCTCTAGAGATGGAATGGATAAGCTGAATTACAATCTATTAAGCATGGCTTTAAAGGACCACTAAAGTTAACATTCAAAGTAGTGAATTAAAGATATATTTGATAACAGTGCGCATAGAAAAATGCTGAAAGTTTACTGCTGGCTTACTGTCCTTCAATCCCAAATACAGGTAGTGTTCGCAACCTCTCCAACCTGGCCTGGAATGACTGATAATGGAAGTAGGCTGCTACATAGTAATTTTTTAATTCAATTATTTATATAGCACAAACACATTGTATGCAGTGCTTTAGTAAATTGTACATTCACATTAGTCCCTGCTTACAATCTAAGTTCCCAATCTCAATTGCAATCATACACATACAAGGGCGACTTTAGATAGGAGCTCATTTGCCCAAATTTAGTACCTTTAAAGACCCTGCAAGTACATACAAATTCATTTACATCTACCAGAAATGCACTCTGCTCCTAATTTTCTGTTGTAGGCTGACAACACAAAGGATTTTGTAGCCTGAAATTTACAAGAAATGGTGTCAGCCTGGTCCATTTCACTAAACTACTGAATCTCTCCTCCGCTCCTCAACATAGAAAGTCATTATCCTGTAGTCCGAGAGAAGAACTGGAAGGACTGATTAGGCTCTGGGATACAGGACAGCTCTGAATTTCTGACAGGATCAACGGGCATTTTTTTCTGCACTCGTTGAACAAATATAAAAAAAAGCTTTCAATGGTATATTTAATAGACCAAAAGGGAGCAACTAAAAGAAGTTCATTGTTAAGATTTACATACACTTTAAAGTGATTTTAAACACATGAATTAATTTGTATAATAATAATAATTATTATTATTAATAACGCATGTCAGAAATTTTGGAATAGACCCAAGGGTACCATCTACATGATTTATTTCATGTTTATTTGTTTTGCACTGAGACTGCAAAGCATTGCAACTGCGATCAGTGTATTGTGGGTGCAATGCTCTGGCTCTTGCAGACTCTTCCTCCCAGCCCCTGCGCATACCGAGGCACAGACTTTCAGTTACGGTTCAGGAGGAAGTAGCAATAGGCTACAAGTATGGTGTGTCTATGGTCCCTCTGCCACATTGGCAGATGGGACTTGTTGCCTCTCCAATGAATGGATCTGTAAATCAAAGATGTGGATTCAGAAACATGCACAGCATGTTCCTTGCTACCATAATTATAATAGTATATAGTAAACAGAGACTAAGCTTATGGAGCTGCAGTTGTAGCTTTAAAATCAGGTTGAGGCTGGGGAATTTTTGTGTTTTGTATCACCATTATCGCCATAGCAAGGGATGGTAACTTCCCTTTCATGCAAGCAGTGCAGAGTTTTGTGAGGTTCTGGGTGGTCGTTAATACATCCTTAGCCCTGATAATTAATACCATACACAAGGTAGGAGAATATTACAAGTGTTTCCTTGATTGCAGTATTCCAGGTATGTTTTGACATATTTGATCCTCCATTAAGGTTTTAGTCATTCAAAGTTTAATATGATATAAAAAGAAGCTCCTAGGTTATCTCCCTGCAGGTGTTGTGCCCTTCTGCAGGGTTTTCTTCAATCCTGAATGTTGGCGGGTAAGCAGTGAAAACAGAACAGAGTCTCTATAAGTTTATCAGTTGAGTAGCTAACTGATCATTACATTATCTCTAAGCAAGCAATAGTATTGCATGTCTGTGTGAGCTCTATTCAGAAGTTGGGTTCCAAGGACAGAATAAACATATACTGTATAATACAAGCAGGTGCCCTCTAATACACATGGGTGCTCTGTGTTTAATTCAACTCATGTCTTTAACCAGCTCACATTCTTTAATAACAAATATATCACAAATGGGATCTTTGTTTTGTTTAATAATATCATGGAATAAGCAGGAATCATATTTATATGGCCTATTTTATCAACTCTGTGTAAGGTATCCTTTAATTGCAATGCCACCCGAACGATCAACTTACCATAAAGACGCCTTTGTGCATCCATTTTACGCCTGAGTCTACTGAGCACAATGGAAATAATGATAAGTCACAGAAAATGACAAAGGGAAAAAAGAACAAGCAAAAACATTATTTTTCGACCTGGTACACAGTCCTGCCGCGTGAAGGGCTGTTTTGTGCCAAAGAATGTTTCTTTTTATAAATAGGCATCTTTATCTCAGCCTTAAAAGGTGTGTGCCTCTCAGATCCCCACTGCTTTACGCAAGGTTGCTGTCGGAGTCTTAACAAACGTAACATAATGTTTCAAGAGCAGCCAGTGCATTTAATGAAAGAAACCCTGAAGAGCAAGAGAAAGGAAAGGGAGGAAAGGGGAGGAAGAGAAGGGGGGTGGAGGAGGGAGAGAGAGCGTTATGTGGTAAGGACAGAGGGGAGGAGGAAGCAGGAACCCTTCTGGTGGAGGAAAAGGAGAACATTATGGGGTAAGGAGTGAGATGTGCAAGCCAAAAGGCAACACGAGGGAACAGGGGACCAGTAAAAACTCAAAACACCAAAACAAAACACCATTGAGAATATATATGAAAAAATAAAACTTGCACTCCAGGCTAACTTATGAAAACTAGAGCATATAAAAGTGAAGCTGCTGCCACGAACACGAAATCGTATTACAAGTTTCATCTTCTAATGGCGGCTAATGACAGATAGGTTTATGTTGTTTTGCTCTACTCAATTTTTATTTTTATTTAAACAGCTCGTACGGATGAATTAACCAAATATTTAAATCTACAATCAGGCAGTGACTTTCATTTCAGACCACTATCTATATATTGATCCACACTTGTTTCTAAATGCTCAAACATTACCATATGAAACACTATTTTATTCAGACACAATTAGCCACAAGCTTTGTACACTTCCCTCCACCCCACCAGTCATTATGAGGGTAGCACACTTTTCTAAGTAGGTTCTCCTTTTATTCATTGCACATAATCCAACAGGGAGTTTGTGATATTCATGAGTACTTTATAATGGTGACCATAGTGGGCAGGTCCAGGGAGCAGGCAAGATCTTACCACCTGAGACAAAAGCTCATTCATTGGGCAGCTATATCATTCAGGCTGCCGATTTCTACCCAAATCCAAATTTCTGTGGTTAGACTTAGACCACCTATTAGATAATCAACACTTGATTTTGTGATTAGAATCAGCACAGGAAACAATCATTCACTGGCTGATCAATCTTAGGGGAAAACTCAAAACGATGGTCAACCAGCAAAAAAATACATGATGTGAGCATACAGCTGCTTAATATGAGCTGTAGTAGTAGTGATGGTTGGCTCACTTGGCCTAGTTCCAGGAGCAGTTGCACCCTTTGCACCTCTTAAAGTAGAATTAAAATAATTATAGGCTGCTATACACCGTAACCTATTCTATACATTCTCGGGGGGCTTTAGTGGGGGGGAAGAAGTTCAGCATTCAACCAATACATCTCATAAGATGGAAACTAAGAAACAAGAATATGTCTTATGTTCGTTATGTTATGTATGTAATGGTGAACCCAACCATCAGGGCATTGATTTTATACATTGGAGAGACAGCAACATTTCAAATAATGGTAATAGCAGGATGTGGTATTTCATCTATGACCATAAGTTAACATGTTATGTTTCAATATGTGTTAAGTGTTTATAAGTCACGCCGTGTATTAGGTAAATTATGGCCTGAGTTATATCCTCGTATTCAACTAACAGCTTTATCTGAAGCATTCCCCGAATGCCTGAATATGATTAAAAATGAACAACCTTTGTCAGATCAGCGGCTTTTTTAAGCATTACTAAATGGCATCTGCCATAGAAGTTTGTAAAGAAGTATACAAATATCAATATCCCTCCTTATTTGCCTGTGAATTAGATTTTATCGATTGAACAAACCGAATGAAACAGTAAAATTCAAATTCATATATTCATTTTCGTAAAGATAAGAAGTAAAAACGGGACATTTCTTTTACTTAGAAACAATAGCTGTGCACACTGGTCATGATTGGTGAATATTATCCATGGGTTTTTATTACTGAACCAAAATTCACTGCTAAATTGTGCATATTGGCGAAATCCCAGGAGTCAGGCAGCCAATGCTCCTTAAATTCATATTAAAGTCAAAAGGTTTTTAAGCTATTTCAAATGCTGATTAAATCACTTACAATGCATAATGCTCCTTGATGTTTAAAAGTTTTAGTTTCCTGCAGAATCAGCTGGCCCCCTAACCACTGGCCCGGATATCCTGTTTTAGGGTGGCTCCTTTCCTTTGCAGGTCCTTTAGAGCCACAATTGTGTGTGCTAGTAAGGGGCATTTGTCTTCAAAAACACACAGTCACAGCAAGGCAATCCATGCCTCTCCTGTCAACTTCTCTGCTCTTCCTTTTACCCTTCGCCAAGCTAGCATATGGGCAGCTGATGGAGACTGGGCTGTCCCTTGTAATCTTGTCCTTGCCTAGGATGTTTAGGGAAGCAGAGCTGAGAGAGTTGGAGTAATCTTTTTGGAAACCTGACGATTGTAAGTGCTTGGGCAAAAATGTAAAGAAACACTTACTTGGGATATGTACATTTGTTTGAGCTGGATTCATTAGTGGGAAGAATTTCGAGAGTTTAATACCACTTTAAAAATGACAATTGGTACTCAATATTATTTGTCCACGCCTTCCTCAGACATCTAATCTACCCAACTCCAAGTATATAGCGCCAGGGGCATGTGTCACATTATAATCGGAAACCTCTACATCCTGACAGATGTGTTCTCCCAGTAATCAGGTCACGACCTCCCAGATGCTTTTTAACCTCTATTAACAATTTAGAAATGTATACCTGAGGGTCCTGATTACAGTTTCCTATCCATACATATACATTTCTTCAGCTACTAGAAACCAAAGTGTAGACAACTTGGTGACTGCAACATCAGGGAAGCAAGGGTTCCAGATTTTACTAAACCCGCATTTACACTTTGCGATGGCATTTTGAGGTGATTTTGAAGAGTTTTTTGCATTTTTTCACAGGATTTTCATGAATTTTCATGCTTCGGTGCTTTTGTTTTAGCCGATAAAAAGCTAATTACTAAAGGAGGAGATGGTTGGTAGATCTGTTATGTGCGCGTTTCAGGGGCTCCCACTGAGTTCTCTAATGCTCCTGAACTTTTGAGGTTTTCTCTAGCTGTTGTCAATAGAGCTGACTCCTAAATATAATCCTCCTGGCTCCTGGATTTGACAAACTGACTCCTGAATTCCATATTTTGTCCACTCCTGGAATAGGCACCATTGAAGATATTGGGATTCTTCGTGATAAGCGTTGTCACACTTTGTGAAACGCTGAAGAGACAAAACTCTCAGGTGTGAATGGGTGCAACATTGGGAAAAACACTCTGCCCCTGGAGAACAAGCCAGTATGGCCACCAGTGACACAAACTGCACATGGTAACTATATGGGGACTGACAAGTTACTGCTCCTCTAATAAAAATAACTTTTTTAAGGATGCAATATTTAAAAAAACATAGGTACATTTCTAATCTAGCCTGTGCACAAAGGTTTCTGATTCTTTCTCCATATGCAACCGAACTTTACTGAACCCCCACACAAAAACTCTGCACAGGCCATACCATACAACCCTAATTGATCTCTATTCCACAAATAAACTGGAAATAATTCTCCCTAACAAAGGTTATCTGTTGACCCAACTATTACAGTAGGGTTTGACAATCCAACTTTCTTTCCAGAAAATACAACCGTTCTCATCCTTCGTGAATCCCTTAAAGCAAATGTCTGAATCATGTTTTTCCCATTTGTATTCTTTCCTCCACATTGTACATCTTTCCTACAAGCTGTATTCGGCACTTATGGAGCAATAATGGAAAGAGAAAGAAGCTAATGGAAGTGCAGTCTCATTTAACACACAGATTGCTACTTGTGCCTCCTTTGAAATGAAACCATGCAGAATAAGTGACAGGTGCAAAAAGACTACTTCTACTCAATGAGGCATAAGGTGGCTCTGACACAGCATAAACACCATCACACCCCCTCACTTGTCAACCAAGGAAACTCTTTTATACCATCAAACGTGCACAGGGACTATCTATTGGGGGATGGAGAGAGAGTATTGAACTGGCTGTATAGTGCCAAGGGAAGGAATGCATTGTGATTGATTAATGCTGCCACAGAGAGAGAAAAGACCCTGTATTTACTAACTGAGGCCATGCAAGGTCATTCCCTTCTATTACCTCCTCTCTGTTACTTTTAATGGGAAAATACAGGGCTGGTAAAGACCGAAAAATACACATTTGAAATATTTTAGGTCGTTTTAGGTACGGCAATGCCTTCCTTAAATAGAAGGTATTAGAATGGAATCACTTCTATCACAAGTCCATAAAACAAGAGGTTTAATCCTCATTTAAAGCTGAACTCCAGGCACAAAAGAAATTAATTCACGTATATTCCTCAATGGCTACAAAGGATATAAATCCACTTTGTGTGCACTAAATGCCTTTGCAGACTATTGCTTTATCTAGCCTGTGCACAGAGCAGAGCTGTGGAAGCAGCCCCAACCCAATACAGACAGGGCCATCTTTAATATTGATGGGACCCTGGGCAAACATTTTCTTGGGGCCCCCCCTGCCCCGCCACACTATGCTGCGTACGGCAGTCGTGGAGCAATGCTTTGCAATCCCGATCGCATAGTAAACAAAACGATGCTTCTAGGGTTGCCACCTTCTCTTCAAGCAAAACCGAAAACTCTATCGCTGCACAGCACTTGTTTTTTGGAGAAGATACCGGAGAGTGAGTGCATGTACATAGGGGTTAATCTATTCTAGTACCAAATGTGCGGGAAATGTACACTGAGCTGTGCATGTGTAGAAACTTGCATACTGAGAACAACCATTACAAGTATATTTAAAGCTAAAACCTTTTTTATTTCTTATAGGGGGCATGTTTTTTTTTACTGCTGTTTGTGTGCCTGCTTTACCTGTCCTTGTGGCCACTGTCAACAGGACAAAGAGTGATGGGAAATCCAACGCTTTGTAGTTGTCACCAATCAGGATGCCTGTTTTGTGACAACTCTCTAAGTGGGGATTTTTCCTCACTTTGGAAAGATCTCTTCTCACTTCCTGTTGTGTCACTGACACAGGAAGTAAATGCAAATCTCTATAATGGGGTTACAAACAGACAATCCTTAGAAATGTTCACACTTTATTCAATGTTTTTAAAAATGGCTGACGTTAGGCTTTAAAGGAAGTGTGAGTGGAAAGGTGCCCAACATGAGATGCCCCCGAACTCTTCAGTTCAGCTTTAAGGAGTTCAGCTTGAAGGATAGTGGGTAAAGCTGTACAGATGTAAAGATGTGAATTGAGCAATGTATCCAGCTTGCATTCAGCAATTTTTTTAACTGTCATAAAAGCTATAGAAACTATCATTTCTATGTCTAAGTGTCATGGGGACAGCAAAATGAAAGGAGACAAGAAGATAAAAATATGATAAAATAAAACAATGACATCATCGATTCCATGACAGAAAAATGGATGACTTTGTGTGCATGCATAGTGGGTATAGTCATCCAAATCATCTCTTTATGTCCATTTGGCTAACTGTGGTTCCAGAACTTCTGATGGAGAACTTTTTGATTTCTCTTGGCCCATGTACCACAACATTAATGGCTTTCTTATAATATTTTGCAGCTAGAGTTTTGAATTGTGTGTTCATGTGAGAAGATCCAGAAGTGATCATCTGAGGATGCTATACAGCAACATTACAACATTAATCTACCTTCCACATGCCAGCAGTTTCATATATGAATGTAGGCGGGTAGTTGTTTTCTGCCTTTAGCCCTGCTTTGGGCAAGCAGAGCTAAATGCCACCGCTTGTTTTGTACAAGTGATCTCGGCGACATTGTATGCAGCCTGCAGGTCTGCCATTCCCCATGGGGGGGGGGGGTGAGCCACTCTAGGCTATAGTGTGTTATTTAACAATTCCCTCATTGTTTTTGTGGATGCACTTCGATAGCCAATTTAAAAAATATCCAGAAGAGGGTTTTTGGTCCACTTTCTAATCAAAAGCTCAGGGGCTGCACCAGAATACCTCCTCTGCTCAATCACGCCTTGGACCATAATGCAAAACATTCCAATCCGGCACAGTGATGAAATAAAGAGCAAAAGCCTGCAGTGTATTGGGGATTCCATAGCACTTAGACTCAGAATTCTCTCATTTATCACATACACCGTGTTCCCCCCTCTGTCTCTCTGAGCCTCCACGCTCTGTGCAATCTGTCTGTGCATTCTGCTGGGAGATTCAGCTCTTCCACTGCGAGCCGCCCTTCTGTATTTAGAGACAGTTCTATGATTGTGCAGCTGTCCTGACTTAGAGGGGGAAGAAAACAGAGAATGCACAGCTGCTGACACTGACCGATCTTATAACCCCATGGACGTTTGGTTCAAATGTGAGCGCTGTCCGCTCTCCAACACTTCAGTCTCTGTGGCCATTTTTCAGCATTCCTACTCCTATTATTTTGAATCCGGTTCAGAACTGATGAATAAAAAGGAATTCATTTCTGGTAAAATTATATTCTCTGGAGCCAAATCTAGTCTACCGAGACGTACGGGTCTAAACAACGCTCCCAACAAAACAAAGCCCAACAAGCCTGAGGCCAAACCGAGTACATTTAAGCAATGTAATCTTATATTCACTACCTATTTGAGCAAAGTGAACTAACACATTCCATTTTACAAATCCATACCATAAGCAGTCCAACCAAGCAAAAGGAAAAATTGCACATTAAATCTCTGGGTAAAAAAACAAAACAAACCTTTGCAGTGTGGCTACCTCTGCACTGCAAGAGTCAACATCTAGTTTATGTCTAGGGGAGCGGTGTAAAGGATTTTTACTTGCATGATCCCTGCACCCCCGGGCGATCAATGCTCACTTCTCTCTCCTGCACTCTAGCTTGTGGACTGTCCCTTGGCATCCTTATGTAAAATTGTGCTGGACTATGGGCCTAGCATTGTACGTGATGATGTCAGCAGACTTCCAAACACCAGAGTGGAGGGTGTAAAAGGCTGCAGGCACCAGTTTTGGAGCCTGCAGGAGAGGGGGATCAGGTAACTAAAGTGCTTTACACAGGTCCCTAGACAAAAACTAGCAGTTAACTATGCATTGGAAATTGTTCTTCAACTGGAGATAGGCATTAACGTCTCGTTGCTGACCCTTTAAGAAGATCTTAATGCTTGCAGCATTTCCTGGCCTATCTAATCATGTGATGCCTGACTACCAGCTCCTGATCATTCCTACAAGACTGGGAACTGCCAGCAACAGTGGAGGAACAGTTCTGTGGGCATGCAATTGAGCACTCAACAAGCACAAAAGAGGTAAGTATATATGTGCCAGCATTTTATAAAGCCCACCTCTGTACTGCCACATACTGTATATGCGTATAGCCGGCGGCAAGGGGTTACAGCACAACTGCCTTTTTTTGCTTACGCCTTGTCGGGTTAGAAAGTGGTGGGAAATCTCTCCAAGGGGGACCCAGACTGCAACAAAACACGTTTTCATTACAATGGAGAAGGGTTAGAACCTCCGGGTATTCTAAAGCCTCCTGCTCCAGTAAAGAACATTACCCTTCTATCCAAAAATAAATCTATCCAAAATTAGAAAAAACTAACAGAAATTAGCTTTTGTAAGTTCAGTGTTGCTATCCTATGGTTGGCTGTTACAGGTTACTATAGGGTACTATACATCACAGCAGTCATTACAAATTTAAAATGTAAGTTCACGTTTATTAACAAACCTGTACCCACCTCCTCACTTGTACATATACATTTCCTACATCACGCAACTTGGCTTGCTCAGGTCTAGACCATTCTCAATGGTCTCCATGGCTCAAGCTTTCTCCATTACCCTACACTACTCACTTATCTTATGGCATCACATGGCATTCCATAGAATGTATGGGGGTCTTTACTCCCAGTTTTGTAAATCCACCCAGTAGGGTCATTACTTTCTACACCTTTCGACACCAAGCCTACACAATTTGACACCATTTTTTCCAACATGGAGTATTTGCCAGCACTTTTCACATCACCGATTTGGCCATATTTCTGAATGAATTTGTTTCAGCCATAGCGCCAGAATGTAGAAGTGTCCCACATAATGTAAAAGTGTCCTGACTTTGTGACACACATCAGAAATAGCAAGAAAACAGTTTAATGGCTTTCAAGAATTTAAATGTTTCTAGTGTGGCCAGAAACACATTACAAATGCTTTATTGAATAACCCCCGGTCCCTGGGGAAGTCGGGCAGTGTGAATTAGTAATGTTAGGGCCAGTGCCGACTGACATCAGTTTGAGATGTTTCTGAGATCATTCAGAATTCACTGCAGGTGCAGCTGACACGCTTCAGCTGCTTTTGCATTCCCATAGACTTGTAAGGGGAGAGAGGCCGTTCTGAAGTGAACAAAAGGCCATCAACACTGGCTCTTATATTACAACAAGTGATGAAGAAAGCCTAGTGGGATGGAAGGTGTTTTCCCTAAGAAACATGAAAATGCACTTTTAAAACACCTTTTTCACCTTTAAAGTGGACCTTTACTCCAACATTCCCTTCTAACCCACTGCAACCCTCCACTATTTAAAACAGAATGTACAGTACTTATTTATTTTCTTTCTGTTTATGTTTTTAAGGTGAGAATGATGGATCTCTGCTCCCACCACCTCCTGAGATATTCCTGTCACATAGGCTTCAGGAGTGGGGGCAAAGAGTGGCCAGTAGGCATAGCTGTGCACGTCATTGGGGGCTGGCTGTATGAACCTAGAAGAGGCAGCCAGTTTCCAATGGCTGAGGAGCACCAAGATGGTGTCACGGAGCCAGGGCCGTGTCACCTGTACAGCAGATAGCAGCAGGGCAAGGCTGGATTCTCTTGGAAGGTGAGTATGTATATTGAGGACAATGCTGCATAAAAGTTAAAAAAACAAACCCCGGGAGGAGTGAAGTTCTTCTTTAATATGCCAAAGTAAATCAAGCATGTTGGCTAATGCAGGGCTGGACAAGTCCCAGAAGCCAGTTACCCAATGATCCATAAAAATTACAGCTGGCCTCCTAACTTTGGAGGCTTTCTCTAGTTATTTTCAATAGAGCTGGCTCCTAAAAGAAATCCTGCTGGCTTCGGGATTGGACAGACTTGCTCCTGAATTCCATATATATTTGTCCACCCCTGGGCTAACGTAACTTTTCACCTTTATTTCTTCTGCTGTCTATAGAGATCTCAACGAGGATTCCATTTCCACCAGTTCTAATATATTTGTACTATGTGGTATTTTGTGGACTCACTACATATGGAGTTATATCAAAGAAAGCATCCACTGGATGTGCATGACCTTTAAACGAGTTCACCACTGGCTGGCGGGAATAAGCTAGGACATATCGCATGGGACACCCAGGGCAGGATTTCCCACAAAGCCAATCAAGGCCCGGCCTTGGGGCAGCAGGGAGTAGAGGGGCAGCAGGGGTGTGGAATTCCTATCTCCTGATTCTCAGGACATGCAGGTCTGGGCGCTGGGCGGGTAGTTGTTTTCTACATTTAGCCCTGCTAAATGTAGAGCGGGGAAGCCACCGCTTGTTGTGTACAAGTGATCCCGGAGATGGCGCTGAAATCACTTGTATGCAGCCTGGCAGGTCTGCCATTCTCCATGGGGGGGGGGGTTGGCGGTTAGGGGGGCGCATTGAGGAACCTGGCCTTGGGTTGGGGCAGCAGAGAGAGTAAATCCGGCCTTGGGGACACCAACCTCTCTCCCCTCAGCAGATTTCCTTTTGTACATGCTTTCAGACACTTCAAGAAGGCAAGTTCTGTATAGAAATGACGATTTAAGGGCTCCTGTCATTGCAACATTACTGCTAATGATTATTTATATCTCAAAGGTACTTACTAATATACAAGTGTAGCAAGCTCATTATTATCCTCAGATTTGGACAACAAACTTTGGTAACCTTTCTCAATCTATTCGAGCTTGATTACTGTTTGCTGGTAGTTTTGTCTTTTTTTATATTATTATTTTCTGCTATGGCCTTTTCAAGCAATGTTTTCTCCCAGCAGACTTTGCCTGTAAATGTTTATGGGTCAGACATAATTAATAACCTGCCAACATTTCCCAGCTGTTAAGAAAAGCACGGTTCAGTGTTGTATTACCCCCGAGGCATTTGTGAACTGGGTTTCTACTTCTTATAATCGCAATATAAATAAAAATCCCCTGAAGCCATGTGATATATAAAACAGAATTGAAAACAAATACCCCTTAATCTGGTTTTAAAAAAAGAAGTTTGTACCAAAAGAAAAATAAAATGGTTTGATTTAAATCCCGGATACATAGGAGCCTGCTCAGTTTCATTACTGCTGCACGTTTTTATTGCGTCTGAGAAAATCCAATGCACAGCCCCAGGCAATGTTATGGTAATGTGGACCATGTAACACCCTGTACTGCTCAACCCCGTACTGAACGTCAAATACACAAATCCGGACTTTAGCTGTAAACACTGGAGCTTTATCTCCCATTCTTTCACCTGCATAGAAACAAATTGGTCAAAGGATCGCCGATCTAGGCAATGTCTTTACTTTTGTTCCCTCGTATCATCACAGCTCTGTCCCAGTCACAAGCCTATCCAATAAACCAGTACACAACGATGATGGGCAAAAAAAACATTAACCCACAGCAGCCAGATTTCAGGTTCCGAACAGTGAAACATGACTAATGATTGGCCCTCTTTGTCTCGCTGAATGAGCCCCATGGCATATCGTCTTCACGGCCAAGGACCTCTAGGTTCCATGACCATACCGGTGAGACACAGAAACGTATTATCACATACAACCAGTAGAGCAGAAAGTGCTGGGAATAGGTCCTATAAGTTAAAATAACAACGATGGGGGGAAAAAGCAATAAAAAATAGTGCAAATGCATAAAAAGAGGGAGTGTTTATCACATATGGGAAGTGAGAGGGACTCGCACAACATAAGACAAGTGACAGACTGCTAAACGGCAAGAGAGGAAGAACGAGGAGTGAGAGGGAAATGATGGGAATGAAGAAATAGATGAGACGAGGCATACAAAAAAAGAAATATTTAGAGAGAGAGACTAGGAATACAAAAAATGTATATTATATATTTATGTATAAACATAATATATAGACAGAAGTGGTATCAGCACTCATTTACGTGTATATGCTTTGGTGCTCCACATGTAGAGAACAGTACAGCCAAAGGTATAGTAAGCACTCAAAGGGCTTCCAACAGAGAATGATGAACATAACAAAGTTGCTTTATTACGCCAACGTTTTGAGCGGGCACACAGTGGTGTCCCTGGTCACGCTCAGCAGCCTAGACACACACTCCCAGCAAGTATCTGTCACCCCATCCTCCACCTCCCAGCAATGTTCTGCTATCCCTACCATCACCCTATGCTGCTTTTAAAAGAAATTCAGCACTGCAAT
>NW_017306460.1:660919-662181 GCF_000935625.1 Nanorana parkeri
GGGGAACGAGGGGGGGTTACCAGCTTGGTACCAAGACAGGTGCCTCCGACGCCAAGTGAGAATCTATAACCATCTGTAGGACAGAACAAAATCCATCAGCCAAGACATTTTGCACAGGCTAGAAAGCACACATTGATTTAACACTAACAGAAGGGGCCATTTATCTTCCCCCACTGAGACACAAGCGACACGTTTGCACCTCATTTTCGTAATATATCTATTTAATTAGTTCTCTTGCCATGGAAAGCAATCTCACCAACGTGATCATAGAGGGAGAGAGCCACTGAGCTCCCGGCATACCCCCCCACCCCCCTTATATAGTGTTATATTGTAAATAATCAGCTGGTAAAAAGGACATTTGTTTCTGTTTGGGAAAGCAGAGATCTCTCGGTCGCCTTCCCATCTGCCATCATCCAAAAACTCATACAAATGCTGTCATTGTCTGTACACTCGTAGAAGATCCCCCCTGTACTGTCTGATACAGAAGCCACCTCTTTAAACTTGAGTACCTTGTTGCTTCAATATAACAGGTGCTTTCCTACCAGTAAACACCACACCGAGAGGAACACTCAACTTCGGTGGCGGCTTACAGCGCTGTGCCCTCACGCCGGTCTCTATGCAAGCACCTCTGGCACCCAAGAGCTCGCAATCTAACCAATACAGAAGTCATTTCAAGAATGTTTTGCCTGACGGTACAGTCAGTCTGCCACCAGTGCAAAACATACAGTTACCATTTACCATAGTTACATTAAAAAAAAATCAGCGTACAACATGTATCCTTATTATAGACCCCCCCAAGAAACAGTAACTTAACCCTTACAGAACCGGATCCCTCAGGCTTACCTTCCACAGCTTGCACTTGCCAAATCAGAGACAGGAGCAGCATCCAATTTAGTTCCATTGTGGGATGCAGAGGTAACTTTGACCACCCAGCAAAAAAACAAAGATGATGAGCTAAAAAGAAGAAGAATATTTCTAGAGATAAAACTGAAGCCCAGAATCTTCAAGATGCTCCTTTGGATGAAAGCAACAACAAAAAAGATTAAATCCTCATGTGGCATGTGACTGTCCAGTCTTGCTGCAGCAGAACATCATTCAAGTCCCAGGATAGAGATGCATATTCCGGCAGAGCATGCATGGAGGGGATTGCAGCATGCATGGTGTCAGGCTGCGCAGGCTAGTAGTGGATTCTCCCAGTCTATGTGTGTATGATGTGTTTGGATGTGTGTGTGCATGTTGTGTGTTGGATGGAGGTGGTGGGA
>NW_017306460.1:662264-687368 GCF_000935625.1 Nanorana parkeri
ACACTGCCATCTTGTGGCCGATATTGATAACTGCAGCCAAGACTTCGCTGCCGTAACAGAGTGTCTTCGGAGGTGGTGTGATGTTCCTCTAAAGCTGCTCTACTCAGACAATGGTTCCTCCAGAGCATGTTAGGTTTCAATGAGTGGTGAGCTGTGAGGAACTGATCTCCTAACTACACAGATCACCAACATTAGGGAGCAAGTTTACACTAACTACTAGGATTATAGGGGTGGCAGGCTTTACTGCCCTCCGAAAAGCAAGTGTGCTGGATCGCTTTTCAGAATCTGGTTTACAGGCACTTAGGATATGATGCTGCTGCCTTAGGATACGATGCTGCACATGCCAAGTGGCTAGCACGTGGTTGCAGCACGGCCCTATTTACTGCAGTGGTTGTGTTTGGCAAGCGACATCGCCTAGCAAACTTGACAGGCGCTTAGGAGACATACTGCTGCCTCTTGAATGCCTTTTTTGAATCCTAAAGTGGGTTTTGTATTGCACTACTGCACCAAAGATGCATGCCAACTAGTTGGCACATGGTTTTATGCCTTTTTTTATCCTACATGGATTTTGCACATTTGGCAAACGGCACCATCTGCCAAACTCAAAAGTTGGTTTGCAGGTGCCTAAGGCATGATACTGCTGCCTCCTGAATGCCTTTTTTATGCTAAGGTTGATTTTGCATTGCAATAGTGCACCACAAATGCATGCCAAGTGGTTGTCACATGGTTTCATGCCTTTTTTCATTCCTAAAGCATATCTCGCATTGCGATACCGCACCACAAATGCATACCAGGTGGTTAGCATGTGCTTGCAGCACAGTCCTATTGACTGTAATCGTCGCGTTTGGCAGGCAGCCCCACCTGCCAAACGCGACAGGTGATTTGAAGACGCTTTAGGAGATAACACTGCTGCTTCCTAAATGCCCTTTAAAAAATCCTAAAGGGGATTTTGTATTGCAATACCACAAACGTGCACCAAGTGGTTTCCACGTGCTTGCAGCACAGTCTTTTCGACTGCAACGGTTGTGTTTGGCAAGTGGCACCACCTGCCAAACTCAACAGGCGGTTTGTAGACGCTTAGGAAACGATACGGCTGCCTTCTGAATGTCTTTTTTTTATCCTAAGGTGGATTTTGCTTTGCAATACCTCACTATAAACGCATACCAAGTGCTTGACACATGGTTTCATGTCTTCTTTTTCTCCTAAGGTGAATTTTGCATTGCAATACCATGCGCAAATGCATGCCGAGTGGTGGGCACATAATTGCAGCACAGTCCTTTTGACTGCAAAGATCACTTTTGTCAAGCGGCACCACCTGCCAAACTTGACAGGCGGTTTGCAGGTGCTTAGGAGACGATACTGCTGCCTCCTGAATTTTTGTTAATCCCAAAGTGGATTTTGCATTGCACTACTGCACCATAAATGCATGCCAAACGGCTGGCACATTATTTCATGCCTTTTTTTTTATCCTATAGTGGAAATTACATTGCAATACCAAACTACAAACATGTGCTACCCCCTGCCATACTCAACATGCTGTAGAAAATTTCCTGTGGTGTGTGTGCACAAAGCAGAGAGACAAAACAGTGCACACCGCTGATATGTAGAAAAACATTTATTAAACACTACTCACATAAAAACACTTTAAAACAGCATATAAAACCCGGCTGCAGTCGCTGTGTCAGGAAAGATCCACGATCCTCTCCACAGCATCCTTGCCAGCTCAGTAACACTCTCAACTCTACATTCTATTGCCATGCTAATACAACACAAGCCGTAAGTATCATTTTTAGCAGGGGTTCCCAGAGACTTGGAAAATACAAATCAAGGGTTCCTCCCAGGTAAAAAGATTGAGAGAGGCTGCCCTAAAGTCACACACCAGCATTACTTCAGCATGTGGGGGGTGGAGGGGATTTGACAAGTTTAGGTCTTTCTATGCAGGAACCCCACATGCTCGGGGATATGTAAAAAAAACATTTCCGCCACTTTATGTAAATTAGGCTTAAAATAGTATTAAACTCTCAAACAGTTTTTCAATATTGAATCCAGAGCAAACAAATATATATTGCCCTGCAAAGTATTTATTAAGTAGTTATTTATATGTTTGCCCAAAAATACTTAGGGGTCTATTCACAAAGCTGCCGAGGGCAGCCGAGTGAATGACCGATCAGAAGTGAAGTGAGCCGAACACTGTTCGGCTATTCACTTCAGGCTGGTACGGCTGAATATTGTCATCATGTTCGCAAACATCACCTCTCTGCTTCCCTGAACTTCCTGTCCAGTACAAGATCACAAGGGACAGAGCAGTCTCCAGCGACTGTTTATCTACTAGCTTGGAAGAGGAAGAAAGGAAGAGCAGGGAGGGGGGTAATGAATTGCCTTGCTGTGTCAGTGTGTTTGTGGGGACACAAACAGCTTCCTAGCACACACAAGGCTGGCTCCATAGGACCCCTGTGCTTTTTTCACAGAGGTGAAAAAAGCACAGATTCACAGAATGGGTGAAACTAGGGCATTGCAAGCCCTAATGTATAACTTCCTCTCCAGCAAGCAGTACAGTACCAGGTCTCTCTCAAAATCCCCTGAGACTAGCAGTCCCAGGCAGAGGTACCTTAGATCCTCAAAAATACTGCATGCGCTATTTTTTTTTTTTTTTTATAATTGACAGTTTTTATTAAAGTTGCATAGTTGAAATACAAAAGTACAAAACCTATGACATGCTTTGTGGCATCAAGATTAATTAACAGTTCACCAAAGAGCCTATTAGGTCCCGCAGTATATCAGAGGGCTGTTTCCATGCTAAGCACAAAATGGGGTAGTCCCTTTTTTTTTACATCATAACAGTCTTATAGTGTTAAACCTTGTCATTACTGTATGGACTATGTTTCAGTCTTTCCAGCAGTTCTCTATTTATGTTGCTCAATGGCTTGCGGATAACCTTTTATCTTGAAGCGTTTTAACTTTATTTAATACATACATAACTTAGCAAGAATAGAGAAATGAAAGAAGAAAAGAAATGAAAGTGTATACGAGCTTCTTCCAGGATGACCCTCTAAATGTACAGCATGAACCAGGTCTCCATCCAAGCCTTTGTCCTCTGCATCCCTCCCCTCCTAAGTAGTCCCCAACTGTGTCCATATACCTCTGTCTCCAATCAACCACTCCCTCTCCTTCAGTCTGTGTTCACTTCGTGGGCATGCCACGCTTTCCATACCTCCTCATGTGCCCCAATTGTATTGTTCAGCCTAGCTGTTAAATACTCCATCACCTGGACGTCCTTGATTCTAGCAAATAGTTCTAGTCTAGAAGGTGGGTAATTCCGTTTCCATTGTAGTGGAATAAGACAGCGATCATGCGCTATTTTTTGCAATTGCACTGGACCGGAACGCAGGCATTGTTGTTCCACGTGTTCTAGTGCGGGTGATCGCACTGTGGACATTGTGACTTCAATGCACCACCACACCCCCTCCCACCCCGGAACACAGGAGGGAGTTTTGTATGCAATACAGTGCGTTCCAACAGCTAACCGTGCTGGAACACACTGTAGTTGGTGTGAACAAGCCCTGAGTCTGTGTTCATTGTTGTCCAGCTTATACCTGTATACAGTCGTGTACAGCAATTAACCTCTGAATGCAGCACCTGTGGCTCCCTGGCAGGAGAAATATGCCAGCATGTACGTTGTAGGGCCACAGGTGGCTGTGTGCATGAGCCCTTATAGACTTGAATTAACTGCAGGTTTAGGGTTCTGAGTATGCAGGGTTTACAGTTTTCTTTTTAACTCAATAGACCTGTCTTTTTTTTAACCTATTTAAATACTGTGCAAACTACAGAGAAGTATCTATTAAATACAACCTGTCAAACATGGGCAATTCAAAGTAAGCAGTTAGTGAAGAAACCTAAGTAAGGGTTACTTTCAGTAGATCAAGAGAATCCATTAACAGTCAAAAATTAGCACTGTAGGGATTGAGCATTCCCTAACCTCATATTAGTCAGTGAGGGCTGCCCATCATATTAATGGACCAAGCTTGACTTTTACTTTTACAGGAAGTTAAGATTTCTGTATAACTTCAGCTGCCTTTATCTATTGATTTGGTGATCATTTTCACAAAGTAAGCACTTTATATATATTTTTTTATTATGTTGTCTTTGAATTGTCCAGGTCTATGACAGGTTTACTTTAATCTAAAACAGCCTCTTGAACTTGGCCACATACACATTTACAAATGTGCAACAAGGACCTTTTGGCGCCATACTCATAGAGAGGAAATCATCCCGCGCCAATCTGGATGTCACCAACTACCACAGCTCTGAACGCCATAGAGGTACTTGGAGGACTCCCTCCAGTCTTGCTAGTATCGTCATCTGCCCCTCCAGATTTAGATGAGTCCATATTCACTTTAGCTGACCTTGGGTCACCAGGGCCCTACACTTAACACATGCTACTTGTCTGGTAGACTTTGAGTTATGTGCATAGGAGATGAGCCCAACACTCAGAGGGTCCTCTTTTATTTGCCCACTCCATTTGTATCTTTTTACTCCCTTTGTGTCTCTTGATATCTACAGTATAAGGGACACTTCAACTGAAGTCTGTCTTCTCTACCTATAAGCTATTATTAGTCCTTCTGTCAAATGAGTATATAGCCCTACCTATATAAATCTCATGTAATAATAATAATAATAATACCTAAGTATCTCATCTAGACCATCTATTCTAAAACTGAGACCTGCCATTCAAAAAAAAAAACAAGAACCTTTAGAAACATTTCATTCTAGCATTTTCTACCTATGCTTTGCTTAATTGATGCTAGTGTGTGTGTTTTTCTGTGTGTTACAAATGCAATGAAAATCTGTTTAACAATTACATTAGTTTTCATTCATAACACAGAGTAGGTGAGGCCCAAGTGTGGCAAAGAATGTGAAGCCTTGATGAAATAAAACGGGAAGTGCTGATGGAGATACACAATTGGGTTACATGGTATTATTGTACTGGCAGCATTTCTCTGCCCTAAACTAACTGTAATGATCCACAGAAAATCTTTCCTAGATAGACATTCCTGCCGCTTAGCTCTGAACACATGATTAGACAATGTATGAACGTGTCTGAGCTAATGCAGTCAATGAGCTGTGAAAGTGAACATAAAAACACTTTGGATCATTTAGTATAACCATTTTTGACATTAAATAGGTTTTTCGCTAAAGGAGAAGTGTGAATGGAAACTCAAGAACTTAACAAATTGGCTCTATGAAACTCATTCAGTACTGTAATACTCTTTCCTAGAACTTGGGCTAATGTTACTAACATAGGCCTCTGGCCAATATCATTTCCTATACGAGCAGCAGGCTACTAGCCAATTTAAAGTGAGACTCCACCATTACGGCTAAGAAAATAAAAATCATACAGGCTTTCTATGCGCGCATGCATTTGATTTCAGTTTATTTTATAGTGGCCTTAGGCTTTTATCATTTTAATTCTGTACGTAGCACTATCTCTACAATTCCTCTGATTATAGTGTTCAGTGACTGATGCTAAACAAAATTAAAAAAATCAGATTTTCCTGCATACAGTGTTTCTGTATTGAGGCTGCTGTGATATGCACTGTGCATGCAATGGGTACAGTCAGCTTAGTCACTAAGCCTTAGGGAATCCGCAGCAGCTATTTTGTTCTGTGCCAGTCGCTCTTGGTAAGCAGTAATCTATGACAAGCGGGCAAAGTCAGAAGAACACAGAACATTGCATAATCATGAGAACAGGAAAAGAAATGTAAGTAAATACATAACCCCATTATATGGAGGGACTGTCCTAGTTTTGGAACAAAATCACTCTATCCCAAGGATATAGATAGCTTTTTGTCCTTGGGGACATTTCAACTACAGTCTGTCTTCTCTACATATAGGGGTCAATGAGCTATCATCATTCCTTCTGTCAGACCAGTACATAGCCCTACCTGCATATCTCATATAGACCATCTATTCTAAGTAGGCTGTCAAATTTGGAGGTGGCTTAAAAACTGAACTTACTCACTGGCGATATGGTAACATATTCCATGGTTCTCATTCCTACAGAATATGCTTTAATTACTAGGCTACAGTCTAACAGACACAATTATTTGTAAAAAAAAATAGTAAGCTCTTCCATTACATATGCTTAAAGAAGAACTTCTATGACATAGACAGTGGCTACTGAACAACCAGCAACTGTTATACAATTCAGTGCAGGAGTCAGGAATATGTCATTTACAATACAGAGTGCAGTGGTCAGGGGTATGTCACAATATAACCCAGCATACAGAGTGCAGGGGTCAGAAGAATGCCATATACAGCCAAGGTACAGATTGCAGTGGTGATGGGTATGTCATAATATAGCCCAGCACACAGACTGCAGGGTCAGGGGTATGTCATATACCGCATGGCATAAAGAGTGCAGTGGTCCGGAGTATTTCTTATACATCCTAAGATAAAAAGTCCAGTGGTCAGGAATATGTCATATATAGTGCAGGGGTTAGGAGTATATCATATTCAGCCCAACATACAGAATGCAGTGGTAAAGAGTATGTCAGGAAACAGTGTCACTGATGCAGTCCCTAAGAATTGTAATGTTCTAAACACCACATGTAGCATGTATGGTCAAAGAATAGGTGTTGGTCCCATGTCAGCCTTAAAGTCGCAAAAAAATGGGGACCATTTCCCCACTGAGTGAGTGGTATTTGTGTTTTTGTTTGCATTGGTACATGTCCCCCAGGGCAGTGCTCAGCTCCTCATACCCTTTATTTGACATTCTCCTGACTATTAGCCTTGAAAATGGAGAGAATTGATTTCCAAGATTAGCCTCCCATTAAGTTTAATTTGGTGTGCATCAAAGTTCACAAATGGTGAACTTTTTTTGCCATGTTCGACGAACACACCTAAAAACTGAACCCAAGCAAGTTCGGCCATTACTTGTTGCACATAATGTTTCCGTAGCTGCTCCACAGTTGTAAAAGTTATAGTGTTTGCTACAGGCTAAATCATGCTCTTTGTTTCCTATTTTCCGGCCTCCATTAATAAAGAATTCTTTAAATGTTAATTTTTATTTTATTTAAGTATGTTCCTTTCATTACTTTAATTTAGGTAATTAGGGGCACCCCACGCCAGCCCCCGCCCCCCCCCCCGCCGTGAAGTCAGCGCGCATGCGTGTGATGTCACCAGGCGCGTGCACGATGACATCATTGCGCATGTCCGGCCGTCTAATTGACTCCTTCCGGCGGCCATCTTGGTGATGGACGCCGGCAGAGAGGAAGGGAACGGATGAGGTATGCCGCCGTTTCCCCTCCTCTCTCCTGATACCTTTTTAGAGGGGGTCACACCAAAATCACTGTCAGTAATGTTGGTGTCACCCCTCCAATGGTTTCAACCGGGTGCGGGCCGCCCCCCCCACACCCCCCTTGTGACGCCACTGTAGGTAATCTAACATTAAATATTTAGTGTTTTTTTCCAGTGAAAAATAAATACTTTATTTTGGTCTTTGTCCTCAAAAGCTGTCTGAAATGTCTGGGCAATATACGAGCGCCAGCCTCGGCATTGGCCTATACACATACAGCACAGCAATTAATTCATAAAATGAACTCGGATCACACTAATCCAGCACGTTATTATTCTGAGTTGCCCCACTCAAGCGGCGGCCATATTGAGTGGGGCACGTGAGATTAATAACGTGCTGGATTAGTGTGATCCTAGTTCATTTTATGACTTCATTGCTGTGCTGTATGTGTATAGGCCAATGTAGTTGGATCTGTATGTGCGTTATAATTAATTGAATTTAATTGATTAAAAAAATGTTCGATTAATCGAACACGAAAATTTTAATCATTACCAGCCCTAATATATATACACATGGTATGATGTGCGATTCAGGATAAATGACTGCTCCTGGATGCTTCTATCCTGCATCCAGGAACAATTATCCATCCTGAACCGCATGTAATCACACCATGCTAACTGATGCAGCTGCGGTCACATTGTTATTTGGAGCCATCTTGGCACAACGGCCGCATCTGAACAGGCACACTCGGTATTCCTGTGGCAAGAATTCATAGGTTCTTGCCACAGGAGTCCCAGAATGCACATACAAGTCCCATGTAAATGCAGCCTTACATGTGGATTTGTTGAAAAGCTGTCTGTTGTGTGTGTTCCTTTCACAATGCATCCTACTCTAACTGATTCAGTGCCGACTGTACAGTAATTCTGGCTCTTGTCTCTGACATAATTTACAGTAATTTTTCATTATCTTGGTAAAAATTGCCTTCTGTCTCTTTTTAAATGCAACCTAGCAAATAGGCTTTTATGATGTGCAGTGTGTCTGTGCTGTTTCTGGCTGTTGTCTTTGTCATAATCCATTATAATATTTTATCTCTTGATAGAAAGTGCCTTGTCTCTGTCTCTCTCTCTCTCTCTCTCTCTCTCTCTTTCTGTAACGGCCGCCGCCGTCACCTGCGAGCAAGGAGGGAGGTAGTGGCGGCCAGCCGCTCTTTCGCTGGGTCGATTGCGTTCCAGGGTGGAGCGCACGCTCCGCATTTCCGGGTTTCGGGACAGCGTGCGTTCCACCGTGGAACGCGGAAGTGCGCCGAGACGTCCCTCGGCTCCTCCTGTCCATCAGTGGCCTATTTAAACGCCCAGTCGAGACAGCATGGCGTTCCAATATTGAGCCAGAAACGCCTGCTGTCTCCTGGGACCCTCCACAAGCCTCCAGATTGTGCCCTCCAGCATACCCCGGATCCGGATACCACCCAGGAGCCTCTACTGCTTCCATTGTGACACCTCCACTAAATTGCAAGTACTCTCAGTGCTTTTGCACTCATTCTCAGTTGGACTGTTACAAAGTTATCTGCATTGGCTTAAGTTACATTGGGGCTTTTGTACTTCCACCAGTTTGGGGATATATCATTGGACTCCTGCATTTATACTCTTCATTATCATTTGCCACTACTTCGCCATTTACTTGCATAATTAACCCCATCCATTTAAGCCATATAATTTAAACTGAGGCTGTGATGCAAGGAACTCTAACTCTCTGTTAAAACTGAGAGAGTGAAACCAGAGTTCCAACCCTGAGAAGCCTCCGCAGCTGAGATCCATGCTACCTCAGTCCGTACAGGCGTGACACTTTCTCTCTCTTTCTTTCTCTCTCTCTCTCTCTCTCACTCTCTCTCTCTTAAAGTACGGCCTACTAAAAAGGCTTTCAAAATGTGCAGATTGTCTAAGCTATACTTCTGGCTCTTGTCTCTGACGTAATACAATGTAATTTTTTATTGACAATAAAACTTGCCTTGTATTTCCTTCATACATAGCAGTCTAGTAAAAAGGCTCCCATTACGTGTAGCATGTCTATGCTATATTTCTGGCTACTATCTACATAATACTGCTTACACACTGTCCAAACACTGTGCTATATATCTGGCTATTGTCTCTGAAAAATGACTCTGTAATTATTATTTCTTCATGACAACAATGTGGGTTTGTGGTTTTGAAGTGCTTTTGTGTACCCTGTGTTGACATCTGTAGACAAACTTTGTAGACAATACAGTGTGGTACTGCACAAAAAGATTATCAAAAGCTATGCCCTAAAACATGCTTTGCCAATTGTTATGAAGTTATGGGATTTAGATTTATTTTATTTTGAAGTGTAAACTTTTCGACTTTTCCTGAAGTCTGCACAAAGCTTAAAGGTCAAATGTTGTATATATTTTTCCCGTATAATTTGCTTCCCTCACCCCCCTTTCTTACAAAAATGTTCTTACTGCTCATGCCATTCCATTCATTCCTGGAAAAGCCTTACTAATGGTAAGTGACCGTTCGGACCACAGCTTTTAATGCGGCTGCAGCACATATGTGCAGTAAGAAGCTGACATTTTCGCTAGAAAAGCTGTACAGGTTCGGCAGCAGGAAAAATAAACTCTTACATTAAAATTACAGGTGTAGCACCCCTTGACCCCCAGATGCCTGAGGTGGACCCCCAAAGCGCAGAGAGGGCTGACATTGTACTCTCAGGGGCAGATCTTTAGCCAGAGAAGGGATGTGTGATCAAAAAAGTTGGGCGTCAGTCACTTTAAGTGCCTTTTTAAATGCTTTATTACAGAACATCAAACTGGGAGAGAGGGTATAGGGCTCCAGACATCCATGGCAAACATAGGACAGACTCCAGATTTACCAATCCCTTCAGACTTCCACAATGTAGAAACAATAGGAGAACAGGCTGACACTGGGCAATAGAGCACCAGCTGAACAGGGATGGGCATGAGATCTTCCACAAAAGAGACACCAGACGTGCTCATGAGGTTCATATCAGTATCAGGCACCTCCAGTAGCCATCCAGCTTCCCTGTTTCTTTTCTTCAATATGTTCCAGACCCCTCCAGGGTCTACATGTGTGAACTCCTCCAGGCTAATCAGCATTTCCATCTTTAAGCATCCCAATCCCTGCCAAGCACATGGCAATCCCCTACGTATTTATGCACTCCCCCAGCATGCACCACTGGCAATGAAACTCTCAGTGATAGGCTGGTGAGACAAAGACACTCATAATGTTCTCTTAAT
This sequence comes from Nanorana parkeri, assembly GCF_000935625.1. NCBI lineage: Eukaryota > Metazoa > Chordata > Amphibia > Anura > Dicroglossidae > Nanorana > Nanorana parkeri. The sequence continues at coordinate 672,830 of NW_017306460.1, forward strand.
GGCTGCCCCACACTGCAGCTGGGTCACACCCCACTCAGGCAGGTACAATCAATAACCAAACACCTGGAATGAACCAGATAATAGCCAACTATAAATCAGCTAGACTAACTACAGCTCTAGCAATGCTAAATTTTCTAGTAGCCACGCCACTGAAGGTGGTTTAAAGGAAAACCAAGAACAATATTCCAAACAGATCAGCACAGCGGATTTGTAACTAATTGCTCCTTTATTTGCATTTGTCATCAGTAAGCTTGATTGTACAGTAGATGAACAGTTTCATTAAATCAGTCTATATCATAGTCATAACTGCAGTGATGTCTGAACCTTGCCAGAGCTGCTCTGCTATTATGGTTCTATGATATAGAGAAAATTCATGACACTACATGTGTATCAATGTGATTATTAATGATGAATGCAAATAAAAGAATAATGAGTTATAAATCCTCTGATCGTAGAATAAGGTACTGTAGCAAAGCCCAGGTGTGCAGTCAGTTTTCAATGGTTTACCAAGAGAAACATACACACACCATCATTGCTGACCCGGATCCATCTGATCATGCTACTTGCCAGGATGCCTCTTGCTTCAGGAGAGAAAAAAACAGTTCTGGATCCTTTCAAATCTATATTTATTCAAGGCATAAGGGCAAACGTAGCAGTCTGTTTGTCTTCTTCGAGCTTACCTCTTGCTTCAATACTCTCTGTGTTGGTGATCCTGAACAAGCATACAGCTAGTAAAGTCTGAACTCCTCATTTGCATACTTGCTCCAGGTTTGTGATTTAAAAAGCACAGTAATGAATCAGCTTGAATGTCAGGCAATTAGCATTTTCAGAGCGAGATCAACATATTCCTCTTATGTCAAGAAATTACTAATTAGGTCAGGGGTAGGCAGCCTTGGCACTCAAGCTTTACTGAAACTATAAATCCCATCATGCATCTGCCTCTGGGAGTCATGCCTGCAGCTGTCAAGAGTCTTGCAATGCCTCATGGGGCTTGTAGTGCCACAACAGCTGGAGTGTCAAGCTTGCCTACCCCTGAATTAAGTGATGAAAGCTATGGCACACCCATCCACATAGCATTCACATTAAATGTTTGAGCAAGTTCACTGGTAAGGATTTGCAATCAAGGTTTCTTACATTTTTGGTGTATACCCGAACCACTGGTTTGTTCCCCAGAGGACCTCAACCACTTTTGTACAGTGCTCCACATCCAGCGGTTCCACTCTCAGATTGGCATGGTGAGTTTTGCCTGCTCGATTCTTGGTCAGATTTCCCCAATGCCTCGGAGGCCCCACTCCCGGCCCAGGGGATCCCAGTGTGCTCATTTGGCGACTGCTGCAGCGTTTTTGGGTGGAGGTCTCAGTGAAGCAATGAGTTGGCTTGGCAACTGGTCAGAGGTTTGCGAAGTATACCCATCCTTAATCATGAGGACTCCTATGCTGTACTGAGCTAAATATTAAGCCATGTATGCCCCTCACTGTCTTGGTGGGTGGCAAACTTGCCCTCTTCTGATCAAGTGCTCTATCTCCTATGTTTTCAACTGCTCTGTCCCCCAATGCCCCCTTCTTATTTTTTCAGATTTTTTTTTTGTGCCCTTCTGACTTTCTTCATGGATACCTCCCCATGATTTGGAGAACTTTCCCAGAATCCCGGGATCTAAAATTTTGCTTCATGGGACTCTGAGGTGTTTACCTGCCCTTGGCTGTTCTGGTTGTTAGCCCTGGTTTCCATGTTCGGTTGGTCTGTAATCTATTTCCAGCTTATTTCCTTAATTGTGCCTGCATATATGGTTGTAGCTTTGTTACTAATTTTTCTGCATTAGAATCTCATTTGTATGGTGCTGGGGGATGGGGGTCCATTTATTTTGTGGATACACCCCCCCTCCCAATTTGTTGTCTAAGGAAGGCCTTCCCCCGCCTGTGCTGTGCAATGCCAGAAGACTATTTTTTCACATTCTGTTGGTTGAAGATGAGTCCTGATACAAACACTCTAACATGACTGCCATTAAATTGACCTTTAAGCCTCAGCAATGTTTCTCTGCTTCCTGACACTTGCATTCTGGTTGCTGAGTTTATTCTTAGCTATACTTAAAATGACAACATTATTGTTTGTTGTGTTTATATATATCTATATATATATATATGTATATATATAGATATATACAGTATATATATATATATGCTTTCCTTATGGGTCACTTTCCCCCACTGGAGACCACGGCCTTTGTTCAAGTCTAATTAACCCCTCCACAGTGAGGCCACTCTCGCTGATTTGACCCAGACTGGTGCTCAAGCAGTGGAGTTTCCCTGCCCTCCCAGATTCTCATTTACTGCCTTGGTGTGTGTGTCCTTCTGTCACTTTGTTGTTGTCTTCTTGGTTGCTTGGTCTTTGTCTTCTTTCATCTCTCTCTTTCTTTGTCTCTTTGGCTTCCTCCTGTTTGGTTGGGTTGTTTTCTTCTTCATTTTCCCTCCTTGTCCCTCTCTTTTTACTTGATGCCTTTCCCTCCCTTGCACCCTCTTATTTCCCCTTCTTTGTTTCTTGTCCTGTGTTCTCTACTTTCGTTGCTTTGCCTTCTCTCACTAGTGGGGGGTCTTCCTATTGCTCTTCGTCTCACCCCTGCGTTGCCCCTTGACCTTGACCCTGTACGTTGCTGGTTGTGGGACTAGATTACAATGCCCAATACCCATTTCAAGATTCTCTAATCCAGTGCCACACAATGACAAATTAATTTTTAAATGGTGAAATGATAGTGAAACAAATACATAAATAGTCCAAGTCCAATTGACCAATAGTACAAAGATTAGAAACAGTGTGCACCAAAATCATTCATAAGATTCAAATGTCCAATAACTGAAGGAGATATGTGTGTATAATCCTCCGTACTTCCTGTGACCTCCACCGCATACTCCCTTAGGAATAACCCCCACCTTATAGTGTGACCTTACCTTACTAAGGTCTAAACATGCCAATCCACTTTGGTCACGGGCTGGAAGAAAACCCAATGTTAATAGTAGAAATGGGCCTCCTTCAACCTGCCTCTTTTGCTTGCTTTTTCCTATATGGCAATCTCCAGTGATAAACACTTGCGCTCCCAATCAGTTTACAGGATTCATATTATAAGCAGAGACAAAAAGCAGAGGACTCCATAGTGTACTGGAGAGACCATCACCTTTGAGGAATTTCAGCAGGCATTGAAACAGATGAAACCAGGCAAAAGCCAAGGCCCTGATGGTCTCTCAGTACAATATTACAAAATATTGGAGTCCTTACACCTCAAACAACCCCCATAATGACATGTCATCTCTTATCCATATCAGTCCATACTTACCAGAAATACACCTAATGATGACCTAGTTTGTAGATCTTGGTAGAGGGAACTAGGGATACAGGTATCAGGGGAGGATTGGGAGCTGATTATTATAAGATTGCATTAGGGTTTCCTGAATGTCCAAGTGTAAGAGACAGGTTATATATTGCGGACCTGGTGGTAGAGGGTATCTGCTTGACTACATTAAATGTTACCATATGTGAGTGATTTTTTTTGATGCTGTGCTCATGGGAGGGGAGGAAAGCTTCACATATGGTGGGACTGTGCTGCCCTGCAACTGTTCTGGCGAGTAGTACACGGAATCACTTCAGCAATCTCCAGTATTGAGTTAGAATTTTCTCTGGCTCATTTTCTCTTGCATTACATGTCAATTCCTGACTGCATTGTTAGCCATGCACATGATTAATGCTGCCCTTATGTGTGTCCCTATGCAAAGGAGATCCCAACGTGCTCCCACAGTGTTGAAATGGTTTGATAGATTGGACAGAATTTAGGAAATAACTTGCAGGATAGACTCACTAAATATACTGTACTACTACTTGGTCATCTTGCTTAAAGGGCAGATGAGTATAACGCCTATATGAACCCTCCTTCTTAGAAGTCAGTGCTTGTTCGATTGGGGGCTCAGTGTGTGAGTTGCCGAGGGTTTGGTTTGTCTGGGGTTGGTGCTTGGGGGGGATATGGAGGGGAAGCTTGGGGCCCTGCCTGCCCAGATGTAGAGGTGAGCACCATCCCATAGGTGAGTTCCTTTGCCCTGTTTTTCTTTCTGGGTTTTTGCTTTTAATCTGGTTGCCTAATGCCCCCAGCCCCCTCCCCCTCTTACCTGTGTACTGGTACATTTTTCTGTTCTTCTTTTCTTCCTTATTCAAGTTTGTCCTTGTGTCACTAACCGAGGATTGACCTTCCTATTTTGGGGGGCTGATAAAGATATACCATTAAATCGCTGACCTGGCTGTTCAGAAACTGATACTATCTGGTCTGGCTTGGGAAACTTTAGGGCCTACCTGCTTCACATTGCAGGGAATGGGGGTGTCGGAGTGTCATATGCTGTATGCTTATGTTCCATGTACAGGTGAAACTCGAAAAATTTGAATATCGTGCAAAAGTTCATTTATTTCACTAATGCAACTTAGCCATCTACCAGGAGATTTACCAGGAGATTTTGGAGCACTTCATGCTTTCTTCCGCAGACAAGCTCTATGGGGATGCTGACTTCATTTTCCAGCAGGACTTGGCACCTACCCACACTGCCAAAAATTTTCTGAGATTGTGGACCTGGGTTTTCATGAGCTGTAAGCCATAATCATCACAATTATGACAAATCACGGCTTGAACTATCTTGCTTTGCATATAATGAGTCTATCTCATATATCAGTTTCACCTTTTAAGTTGCATTAGTGAAATAAATGAACTTTTGCACGATATTCTAATTTTTCGAGTTTCACCTGTATAGAACTTATTCTATTCTCTGTTCATGTAATACCTGGCATGCTTTGATTTGTCCCTGGCTTTATTGTGTTTGTATTGCTTGTGAAAGCTTTTGTAACTTTTGTATTTTATCATATTTTGCATATCATGTTTATTTTGTTCTTTGGTAATCGTGCCTGACAGCTTCAGCTGTTCATACTAACTTCTGTTGATGATTGGACATATGTTTATTTTTGTTTGTTTCTTTGTATGGAAAATGCAATAAAAACTATAATGGAAAAATATGGCATGCGTTCTAACTCTTAAAAATTCTATTTAAAGTGAAAAATACATTAAGGTTTACCCAGGCTTTACCTCCAAGTGAGAGTTTATTGTAAACAGTCACCTTATATTGTGTCTGTAGGCTTGTTTAGGTGCCCTGTGGGTTTATTTATTCATCTGGATTCAAAGAAAGCACACGCCACATAGTGTTAATACATCTTTACGAAAATAGTCACCCCACTGCTGAAATAAAAGTAACCTATTGGTTCCATTACATATGTCAAATATTTTTTTTCATGTTCTGTTGCTTCTTTGGGTGTTCAACGTTTTGCTGCAACATCATATTTTAGGATATATTGCCATGTATTTGGTTGACTCTTGTACTGAATCATGACACTGAGGTTTTGTATGTTGGCTGTACTGCAGTCTCCTTCCCAGTAACCGTCACCAGAAAGGGTCAGGGGAATGTTTTTTTCCCCTTCAATACACACTTTGGTTACATCAGGAATGTGGAGTTTAAAGGACACATTGCTGTTATTAGGTAGAACACCATCCAGAGGCTGCACCAGCTCATAGTGTTCAGCCCAGTTAGAGTATGCTAAAGGAAACACTGGCCACTTCACTTTGGGGTTAGCACAGATAATAAGATAATTGCACAAATAGTTGTATGAAGTACTATTACTGTGTGCAGGCTTGACAAATATTTTTAGCACATAGGTTCCTGATTGTGGAACACGCACCTTCATTTCCACTCTGCCCTCTGTCTGTGCTATAAAGACGGATCTATTTTTTCTCTCTGGTGTAATTTGTACTTCATCAGAGTGTAATGTACAAAGAAAACTTAAGTCTTGCTTCAGTGCAAAACAAATGTTACAACATCCATCTTCAGTATAAATGATGGTGTCATGGTGAGAGGGCTGAACTAGTCCAGATTCCTCAGTCACCCAACTTGGACCAACAGGGCTATGAAGACATTGAGGGATCTTCATGCTTGTGTCAATGGACTTGCAATTTATTCTGTATTCCAGAGCAAAATGGTATACACCTTCATCGTCTTGTTCCTTGGCGAATAGCTGAAGTTCGTGTTGTCCAGTTTTCTGAGGATAAACATCAAGCTTCATCCCGCAGTTTAACAACTTCATAACTCCATTTCTCTCATTTCCATCCAATGAAAATGTGAAGAGCATATCACGACGACTTTCAATGGTAATGGATACTTTTCCTTTCGCTAAACAGAATGACAAGATATAGACCTTTTACATGTGAGATCATTTACGGATACAAATTAATTTTAGGGGAAAGGTTACACTTTTCACATGTGCATTTATTTCGAATTCTATTGGCCCAAGTCACTAAAAGGTGAGGTCAATTGCTTCAATGACCCAATAGGTAGTTCTTTTTGTGCAAACAACATGAATGCACATCAGTTTGTGCTTGTAAATTAACCTGTGCTAAGTTCACATTCATTTTTAGACACGTGTAATTCTTTTTTCGTTCTGAATTGAAATTCATCTGAATTTCTGTAAATTTGGACATTTGGATGCATTCAAATTTCTGAATGACAGAAATACTACACAATCGGAGGTACATATTTCTTCCTTTGAGTGTATACTGAATAATAGCAGACCCGGAAGGAGAAGGATTGCAGGTGATTGGTAATATGGGGGACAGAGGAGAAGTGGAGAGACACGTTCTGAAAAATACAAAGTAAAAGCGTATGTGGCTTATGCTTTATAGGGTAGCTGTGTTCCTTTGTATTAGAGAGCACAGTGGTGTGGATCGGCACGGCTATTCATGATTATAGAGGATTAAAGTCACTTATATATTGAAACTTTTTGACACTAAAAGGATAATTACATGTTATTTTCACATTTATATATATTCCTTAACAAAAGGAATCTTACGAAGTTGGACTGTTTGAAGTCAATACTGACACGTTGTATGGTGTATAAATGCATGTTATTTGTTTTTTTTTGGATTTCATTTATGATATTTGCTTTTATAACGCTATAGATTTTATGTAGATAGGTATAATTCATTTGGTTTATTTGCATTTCAAAGCGCAGTGCAGATATACAGTATAATAAGCGTTAAAATCTGCATTTTTTTAATTAACACATTTTATATTTTATAAAGCAGAGGTGCTTTAGAATTAAAAAAAATGGTAGTTGCAATTTTGTATATCAAATGATATTTGCATAGCTGGTAATTAAGTATTAGATAAAATAAATTTTAGCAAACAAAAAACACAATATAATCCCCAATTTCTTGTAGTGACCCTGCCTTATGCAGTTGTTTTTCTAATAAATTTAGTATGTGCTACTGCTAGGCTGTCTGTGCATCTGTTATCTATTTTTCTATTTTCCGAAGGTCCAACCTAAGCCTGGTGGGCTGATTGGTTCTGGCTCCTGCTGGAAGGAGGTTTCAGGAGGCAGTGTAGGATGATTAACCTTTAGGCCGGGTTCACACCTAAGCAACATCATTTGTGTGCATTTGTATGCGCATGTATATAGCGTGCAGTTATTTGCACGTTCATGCGCGTTTTGCACATTTTGACGCGCGTTTGATCTATGTGAAGTTGCGCCTTTTGACTGGCAGCTTAAGAAACATTACAGGGAATGGACAAACACTTTTACAAACGCTCAAAAATGTGTGTGAAAATGGGGAACATGCTCCTGCTGCGCGTTTTTTTGCGTTTCCATTAAAGTCTATGGGGGAAAAAAACGTGCTGTTAACTGCCCAAAGACGCTCACCTTTTCGGGCGTTTGGGGTTTTCCTGCCGGAATTTTGCTGCTCAGGCGTGAACAGGGGCCATTAAAAATCATGGGATTTCTGGATTTCTTGTCTTGGGCAATTAAAAGAGCTTTTCCAAGTGCTCAAAAATGCCTAGGTGTGAACCAGGCCTTATTATTATTATTTTTATTATTACAGGTATTTATATAGCGCTGACAATTTATGCAGCACTTTACATAGTTGCACATTCACATCAGTCCCTTCCCTCAAGGAGCTTACAATCTAAGGTCCCTATCTCACATGCATACATAGAGGGCCAACTTAAAGAGGAGCCAATTAACCTACCAGCATGTCTTTGGAGTGTGGGAGGAAACCGGGGTACCCGAAGGAAACCCACGCAAGCACTTTTTTTTCCAGTGGACAAGATAATATAAACAAGCAGGTCTGGTAGAGTAGGTGACCCCACATTCACCCAAAAGTGATAAACCTGAGTTACAAAATCAGCTACATTTCATAATTTGGAATTGGGCGGGGATAGTGTAAAATAAAGGTTCATCCTCCTCCTGCTTTCCAGCCCCAGCCCTGCCCTAGCGCCGGCTCCTAAAGGTCTGACAAAAAGATGCTGAACTAGCTAGAGATGCCTCTTGTTTTAAGGAACTAAGAAGTCTTAACATCGCAGAAGAGTTCCCCTTTAATCTCTAGACATTATCTGCTGAAAGCTGAACTCTGTCAGAGTTCCTAAAACCAGGACTGTTAAGTATTCACCTTTATTCCCTTTTATTTGACTGTTGTATATATATTTTGTCTCTTTTTATTAATACCTTTCTCTGTATATTTTCTGCACTGTTTCTTTTAATAAAGGATGATCTTAAAAATCGTTAAGCTTATCTCTATGCTCTAAATACAAACTTAAAGTATCCTTGCCTCTGTGAAGAGCGCTACTGTATAGTGAATCCTGTCATATTCCTGTCTGAGAGGACAGCGGTATCATAGGCATTGTTTAAGTGTTTTAAATTGTCGCAGCAGCATATTGCAGCATATTTACAGCAAAGGATGAATTTGGGTGCAGGTTTGCCAGGAGGTAGCCAAACCTCCTTGAAGGCATAGGGACCCCCACACATCGCAATGTCAGCTGAAGCCATTGTGTCCCTATGCCTTTAAGACACCTGCACCTAATTCATCCTTTGCTATAAATGTGCTCCAAGATGGAGGCTCTCATAGATTAGAGTCAGGACCGCACTATACAGAGGGGCCTTGCCGGGGCAGTGCGACTTCCACATATTCTGCAAAAGTTGTGCAACTAAAACCTCTTTTTTTAACCTTAGTAGCTAGATAGTGTATTTCTGCAGGCTGGCTGGTGAGTGCTGGGAAATGTCTCTTTTGGTTTCTTTCTCACAGGGTCACACATTTTTCTGTTAAATGAACACATGGTTATCCTGAAAGGATTTTTGGTGTGCTGGTGACATTTCTTCAATTGATGTGTGTTTGTGGATGACACACAGAGCTTACTAGCACACGCAAGGGTGGCTCCATAGGACCCTGCAAGGGAAAGGAGCTGTCTAAAACAGGATATCAGGACCAGTGCTCATGGGACCAGCTGATTCTGCAGGAAACTAAAACTTTTAATAATCTAAGAGCAGCATCCTTTGTACAGTCATATGCAAAAGTATATCCTCGTTGAATTCTATGGTTGTATCTATCAAGACATATTTAAAATCATCAGGTCCTTAGCAGGTCCATAAAACCATAGAATTCAAAGAGGGTGTACTTTCTTTTGCACATGACTGTAAGTGATTTAATCAGCATTTGAAATAGTTTATTTCAAATGCTGCTCGCGATATACTGAGACGCCGCAGCTGAAGTGGATCCCGACAATTGTGCCGGGATCCGCCCCAACTGCGTGACTCACAGCTGGCTCTGCCTATCTAGAGGCAGAGCCAGCTGTACCCGCCCCCTCACCCGTCCGTTCCCCCAGTCAGGGCTGGCGGATCGGAGCGGGGAGGGGGGAATTCAGGCCCTCCCCTGTCACGGCAGAGAGCCGTGACAGGGTCGAGAGGGGAGAGAACGCCGGTATGTGTTCACTCACCTCCCGATCTTCTGAGCCGACCTGTGACAGTCTCATTGTCACAGGTCGGCTAGAACTATGAGGTGAGTGAGAAGCACTCACCTCATAGTTCTCCTTTAATGAAGACATAATTCTTATTGAGAAAAGACTAATACTTCCAGATAGCACTTACCTGTTTCAATAACACATGTTTCTGGTTGACAGGAAACAAGCCCGGCATTATAAAACCAGCTTTTGAGGCAAGCACTCTCTTCAAAATGCTTTAAAGACACCAGGGGCTCCAATTGCTGGCATTCCTTTTCTTCAGGATAGTGATCTCCGATGAAGAGGGCAGGGTGAGTCAGGAAGTAGTATTCTTTGTAACTGGAGTGTGAAATGGAGTATATAAAGTATATAAGAAATCAAATGTACATAGCTATAGTACAAATGCATGGGCATAATACATATACTGGGGATGATTTACTAGAGGAGTTAAGCATCCAATCATGTAGGAATCAAATTCCTGTTTGTTTCATCTGCTCATGAATAGGGTATAACGACAATTTATTGAGTGAAGATTCGTAACTCCTTTAGTAAATCAACCCCAGTGTGTGCATATTCCAATGAAAATACCAATACTTTCAGAACCTTCATTTTTAATGTAACGTACTGGGGTTAATTTACTAAATTTTCACTTTGCACAGTGAGTTTTCACTTATCTTAGTGAATGATGTGAAACAAAGTGCAAATACACATAAAAAAATACTCGATCATGTGCTAGGAAAACCCCCCAAAAAAGGATTTTTGCTTGCACGTGATTGGATGATTGAAGTTTTGAATTCAACTTCATTCACTAAACTAAGAGAATTTCCTTTTTGCAAAGTGAATTTTCACTTAGTATAGTAAATGAGGTGAACTGAGGTGTTACTGTCACAATAGTTACGTTTTCAGAATAACCCTGTGAGTGATCAGTGATCGCTGAGTGTTTGTACCCGCTCTCCTTCCTCACAGCTGTCACAGGGGGCTGAGCGAGCGGAGCTCAACCTCCTGTGACAGCGCTGGCTGTCTGCGCCCACACTGCTCTCCTCTGATCTGTGAAAGGCTGCTGAGCAGTGTGGGAGGAGAGACACCGGCCACTCACAGCCCTCTCATCCCGCAGCGCTCAGCCTCCTGTGACAGTATCTCTCCTCCCCGCTGGGACACAGAGCAGTGCCCAGCGGTGAGGAGAGAAATCAGGGATGTACCATTATTTCGGCCGAAAGATGGCACTTTGGGCATTTTGCCAAAAGTGACATTTTCGGCCGATATGTTTCGGCGGCCAAAATGACGGTGCTTCTATTCACCCCTATATTGGCCAGAAAATGGCACTTTCGGCATTATGCCAAAAGTGCAATTTTTGCCCGATATGTTTCGGTGGCCGATATATCAGTGCTTCCCTAGTTGTAACGCTACATTAATTAATATTAACATTAATATTTTAAAGTGTATATGAGATTTTAGTAATTGGGTTTACATTACATTAAAGTATAAAAGCACAGCCAAAAAAAAAAAAAACCGGCTGCAGCTCTCCTCTAGAATGTCCTCCCTCACAGCTCCTGACCTCCGTGCCTCCAGGCTGCCACTACCTAATCTTCGCTGACCACGCTGCCAGGACGTCCTACAGCGGGTATCCCGCCAGCTCCCTCGTTAGGTCCCTGCTGGGAACTGGAGTTCCCTGACAGGCCATACCCCGCTGAAGCTTCTTCTATTCTTCACCGCAAAAAACACAGCGGGCGACGGGCAGCGGGCAGCATGCAGGGCCGGTGCAAGGATTTTTGCCTACACAGGCGAAAGAGCATTTTTGCGCCCCCCACACACATGTACGCGCGCACATGCCCTCGGGCGGCTGCCTATGCACCGCACTTGTAGTCAATTAACTCTGCCTCCCATCAATATTAATACATGTCTGTACCTCTGTACGGCCATGGATGGGAGTAGAGATCCACCGATACCATTTTTTTCTAGACCGAGTACATCAACTATAGAGGACTACGAATACAGTTCCCACTCTCCCCCACATCCCCTCTGTTCCCCCATCTCCCCTCTTGGAAAGCAGTGTGGGGGCAGAGACAGCCTGCGCTGTCACAGGAGGCTGAGCTCTCCTCCGTCCTCACACCGCTTGCTCAGCCTGCTGTGACAGCTGTCAGGAAGGAGAGCGGGGTACAAGCAGTCAGTGATCAGTGATTGCTGAGTGTTTTTGTAGATAATGGAGGACAGAGTATGGTTACTGTATCCAGGACCGGATTTACTCCCCCTGCCGCCCCAAGGCCAGGTTCCACAATACGCCCCCCCGCGCCGCCAACCCCCCCTTCCCATCAATTGAGAATGGCAATCAGATGGCATCGCATTTTTCCGCAGGCGGCGTGCCATCCTCTTCTCTCAGGTCCCATTCGCAAGTGTGACCGCTGCGACCCTGGTAGTTCCGCCAGTGCCTGTCCGGTTATTTTTGCTGTTCCTTCATTTCCTGTCCCGGAAATGCAACAGGAAGAGAGAGGTTAATTCCCCTCTTAGATAGCTGTCACTGGAACAGGTATCCCAATTGGAAGTGTTACCCTCACTTCTTGTTCCCGTGAACTCTGTTTGTTGTTTTTTTCATCCCATCTGTCTTAGTAATAACAGTCACTAGGAAAAACAGAAAAGGTATGTGCACCTAAGGAGGACAATCCTTCTCTACTCTTTCATAAACTAAAAACATTATGGCTATACATACAGTTTAAGGTATATAGATACTTTAACAGTCCTAGTCACGTCTGTAGAACAAGTTGTGCAAAAAAAACGTGTACAATTAAAGAAAATATATACAAAAAATTCCATTACATGCATTCTTCGCATACAGTTAGCAAACTTTTATATTTTTAGCAATGGTGGAGGTTAGTGGTCTATATATTACTCACCTGAATTCAAAACTGTCTGTTTTTTTATCTACACTTCCAGCTCCCCATGTGCTGTCCAGTAGATGCCAGCGGCCTTCCAGGTAAACCATATTCCAGGCATGATTTGTATCAGAGAATTTCTGCCCTATCTTATAACTGGCGCCCTTAGCATATCCAATGACTTCTTCACATTTCACACCTGCAATGCTATTGAAAATGTAATAATTGTATTAACCACTAAATCAATAACAATATTCCCCTTTTTTTACACTCATGTCCCAGGTTACAATGCCAACCAATACAGGTGCCCCAATGTCAAACAATACACAGTGCCCCAATGTCAAACAATACACAGTGCCCCAATGTCAAACAATACACAGTGCCCCAATGTCAGACAATACACAGTGCCCCAATGTCAGACAATACACAGTGCCCCAATGTCAGACAAAACACAGTGCCCCAATGTCAGACAATACACAGTGCCCCAATGTCAACCAATACAGGTGCCCCAATGTCAAACAATACACAGTGCCCCAATGTCAAACAATACACAGTGCCCCAATGTCAAATAATACACAGTGCCCCAATGTCAAACAATACACAGTGCCCCAATGTCAAACAATACACAGTGCCCCAATGTCAAACAATACACAGTGCCCCAATGTCAAACAATACACAGTGCCCCAATGTCAAACAATACACAGTGCCCCAATGTCAAACAATACACAGTGCCCCAATGTCAGACAATACACAGTGCCCCAATGTCAACCAATACAGGTGCCCCAATGTCACCCAATAAAGTACAGGTGCCCCAATGTCAGACAATACACAGTGCCCCAATGTCAACCAATACAGGTGCCCCAATGTCACCCAATAAAGTACAGGTGCCCCAATGTCTGACAATACACAGTGCCCCAATGTAACCAATACAGTACAGGTGCCCCAATGTCATACAATACACAGTGCCCCAATGTCACCCAATACAGTACAGGTGCCCCAATGTCAGACAATACACAGTGCCCCAATGTCACCCAATACAGTACAGGTGCCCCAATGTCACCCAATACAGTACAGGTGCCCCAATGTCAGACAATACACAGTGCCCCAATGTAACCCAATACAGTACAGGTGCCCCAATGTCAGACAATACACAGTGCCCCAATGTCACCCAATACAGTACAGGTGCCCCAATGTCAGACAATACACAGTGCCCCAATGTCACCCAATACAGTACAGGTGCCCCAATGTCAGACAATACACAGTGCCCCAATGTAACCCAATACAGTACAGGTGCCCCAATGTCAGACAATACACAGTGCCCCAATGTCACCCAATACAGTACAGGTGCCCCAATGTCAGACAATACACAGTGCCCCAATGTCACCCAATAAAGTACAGGTGCCCCAATGTCAGACAATACACACTGCCCCAATGTCAACCAATACAGGTGCCCCAATGTCAACCAATACACAGTGCCCCAATGTCAACCAGTACAGGTGCCCCAATGTCAACCAATACCATTGGTAAACCAAAACCTTTTTTACTGGCCTGCATTATTTGGCTCCAACACTTAATTTCGTATTAATAGCAAGTGTGACTTTTTTTGTGTATGCTTAAGAAGGGAAGGGCTGCCTCCAGGTGAACCTGCTCTGTGTGTGTGTGTGTGTGTGTGTGTGTGTGTGTGCATTGTTCTATTTGTTCTAATAGTTGAGAAACTTAGATATAGTTAAGGAGCACATTTATCAGAGGTGCCTTGACGTTGTGATGTGGCTTCCATATATATTTGCAGCTGTATGCAATAAATACTCTATTTTTAACCTCAGTAGTTGAAACAAA
>NW_017306460.1:687413-718414 GCF_000935625.1 Nanorana parkeri
CTGAGCTCTGCTGTACAGGGCAATGCAAGATGCTGACACCAAGCAAAATACAGGTAATACTTGCATTAAAAAATAAATTTATTGATGTTCTATTTAATACAGGGCTGCATTAATTTCAGACTTTTAACTGTGCCTGGAATAGAGTAGACGTAAACCATAACTTTAGCTTGCTACTAACATTTTTATTTTTATTTTAGTAAAATATTTGCCTCCTCTTTCATCCTTTTTATCTTGCTCCTGCTGTTCTCCTATAGTTTCTTTAAGCTACTTCCCGTCTACACACACACCCACGTTTTGGGCTGCACATCATTGCTGTAGACTGGCTTCCTGATGGTAACATTGGTGGACCATCCTTGAGCAATGTGTGTCAGCATGGATGCCTATAGTCTACATCTGGGGCACGTGTGAAAGGGTGACAATGCAAAAGCACAATCGGAAGTCAGAGACAAAGTGTTGTCACCCTATATCAGGAAGTGCCTAAACCTTCATGGCAGGAAACAGGTATTATTTTAATTAAAGCTGCACATTTTTTTAAGATTGAAACTAACTATGGAAATTATATTAACATGTTAAAGCTTACATGACATTTTAGTGAATGGGTTTGGGTCTATGTTAGCCTAGTACCATTTGATTTTAATCATACAAGAAGAGAGATGGATAAAGTACAGGTAGTTCAATAAATGTCAAAGAGCTTTTAACTGTTCAGCTGTATATAGTAACACATTGCCCTCCAGCCTGTAGGCTGTGGGGATGTCAGGCCCCTTCATTTCTGAATGGCTCCATGTGCTGCTACCATGTGCTGTTGGGCAGCATGGTGTCAGGATCCAGAGCACCCCCAGGTGGTGCTGGAGCCAGGTCCTGCAGTTCCTGTGCTCGCCTGCGGGTGTCTCCAGCAGCCAGGGACTGTAAGGAACCTGCAGCTCCAGTACTCACCTGCGGGTGTGCCCCAGCTGTGACTGATCATCCCATCACCTGGTGCTTCCTGGGAGGGTATTTAGGCCCTACCTGCAGTCAGGAAGCTGGCTCAGTATTGCGTCGCCTGCACCTGACTGATTCCCATAAACCTGAACCCTGCTTCCTATCTGCAGACCTGTCACCGACCCGGCTTGTTACCCGACCACTCTCTTGGATCATCTCCCCTTCGTTTACCCTGTTGCAAGTTATGTCGCTGGTGTGGTTCCTAGAGGATGATCCCGCCGGGTTTTCTGCACACTACTCTGAATGCCCACCTGAGGACTTGCTTAAATATATTGAGGCGGTTGAGATCCTTATTGACCGGGGGGTCGTTGTAGTGACCTTTGTTGAACCCTTGCTCCAGAGGTGGTCTGACATACGGTCTAGGCAGTCTAGCCCCTTTACCAAAGCCCGATCGGGGTTAATCATGTTGCCCATGACAACCGCAGAGACTCTTGCTATTCCTGATGAACAAATCCGCTCCCAGTTTTCCGTAGCAACAGTACCTGTCTGCCATTCAGTTACACCTGTTCCCAAGGCAGCCCAGCAAGACCCCTCATGTCTCTTAGCCGAGTATCGGTCAGAAGCTGAAAAGCTCGAAGCATGGGCCGATTGTTCGGATGATGAGGATTGGAGCGACTGCTCTGAGGATGAGACTGTGAATGACCGTTTTAGATACTCAGGGTCCGTTCCAGTCCTACCGGTTCCCGTTCCAGTCCTGCTGGTTCCTGCTCCTGTTGGAGACGATCCTGTTGCTGTTCGGGACAGTCCTGTTGCTGTTCGGGACGTTGCCGTTGGAAACAATCCCATTCCTGTTGGAGACGATCCCGTTCCAGCCGATCCGGTTCCAGGTGGTCCAGACGATCCTGTTCGGGACGATCCTGTTCCAGTCGATGCCGATCCAGCTCCTGTTCCAGTCGATGTTCCGTCCGATCCAGCTCCTGTTCCTGTCGATTATGTTCCGTCCGATCCAGCTCCTGTTCCTGTCGATGCTGTTCCGTCCGATCCAGTTCCTGTTGATGCTGTTCCGTCCGATCCAGCTCCAGTTCCTGACGATGCTGTTCCGTCCGATCCAGCTCCTGTTCCTGTCGATGCTGTTCCGTCCGATCCAGCTCCTGTCCCAATGACATAGTGATTAGTGCTTCTGCCTTGCAGCACTTGGGGCCCTTGGTTTGAATCTCAGGTCACTATCTACAAGGAGTTTGCATGTTCTCCCTGTGCTTGTGTGGGTTTCCTCCCACATTCCAAAGACATGCTGGTAGGTTAATTGGCTTGTGTCTACTTAGCTCATGATGTGTGATAGGGACCTTTTGATTGTATGCTCCTTGAGGGCAGGGACTGATGTGAATGTGTAAATTGCCCACACTATATAAATTCCTATATTTATTTCCAATTACCTGCACATTTGCTTGAAGAGGCTGGAGTATCCAGCACAGACACCTTTTCTGGTACGAAATACATCATCAGGATCACAGTCGTTGGGATACATTCTTATACCCTATTGTGTCATACTCTGTATTAAAATTCCAAAAAAAGCAAATCAGTTTATCAGCCTACAATTACATTCTTTTTTTACATGTGAACTAGTTATTTACACAATAACATGTAACATTCTACTCATATACAGCATTTATATGTACAGTATATACAACTCACACATACAATTTTGGGAGCTGATTTAATAGAGAAGTAATTGTTCATCTAGCCGGTGTTGATTTCAAGTATCATGTTAGGGAAAAGTTTTGTTTTTTAACTTCTGAACTTGTCTGAGTATCTCAAGGCTAAGCTGAAATGTACTGCAGGCCATCAGCTCTCAGGAAAGTTAAAATACATGGAGTGTTTGCAGAAAGACTATACATAGCAAGCATACAGTCACCTGTACAAAAGCATCTGTGTAAGAAACATTCATGCCCAGAATGTCAAAAGTGATGTGGGCCCCTATGCGCATGTCCGGAAGACCCATTCTCAGTGTCAAAGTGTAAACATGCACAATACGTGCATGCGCATCAGAGGTCTCATTGGAAAGCGCACACAAGTTGCACGGGAAGTGAAATCTTGAAGCCCTATTTAAACAAACCTGTGGCATACCTCCATTGCTGATTGTTCCTCAGCTATTCCTGTGTTATTGTTCCTGTGATCCTGTGAATTCCTGTTTGTTGACCTGGCTTGCCTTGACCATTCTTCTGCCTGCTGATTGTACCTGCTTGACCACTGGCTTTGACCTCTGCTCGTTCCTGCCTCCTGATCAGTACTACTGTTCCTGATTGGCTTGACCCCGGCTCAGCTCCTGTCTACTGCTTTAGTACCTTTTCTGCATCTGGTTTGCTACCATGCAGGCAGCAGTGCTACCTTGTGTCTTCTCTCCCTGTCCCCATATCCAGGGAAGTTGGACACGGACGCAAGGGGCGCCATCTCCTCCATCCGGTCTCACTTCAGGTATGTGACAATCTGCTTAGCTGCTGTGTTCCTTACTATTAAATTGGATGTCAGTTAAGCAGCTAATATAGAACTAAAGCCAAAGCTTTTTTAGCTCTAGTCCTCTTTTGGGTCACAGGAGTATATTTGCTAATGACCTCCTTTTACCCAAAGTCAGCATCTAGCCAGCTACCACTTCCTATATGATGAAAGAGCAGAGCCACACTACAGCTGGGAAAGATCCCGACAATATTGTTAGGATCCACCCCCCCTGCCTAATTAACAGCTGTCTCTGCCTCTTTAGGGTCCCAGTCAGCTATGCCTGCCCCCTCCCCTGTCTGTCCCTCCAATGAGTACTGGAGGAACAGAGAGGGGTGGGTGAAATCCCTGTGGGGGTGGTCACTGAAGTCACTGATCTCTGCAGGAAGAAGACTGGGAGCTGAGCAAGTTGTATGATTGATCAAACTCTTGGTATAGAGCTGGCAGAAGCTGCAGTGTCCCACGCCGGCTCTAAGAATTGGGAAGAGTACATTTTACTCTTCCAACAATTCTTCTTTAAATGCCCAGATGAACTATGAACATGTCAACACTTTTATATCTAAGGAAATATCTGTATTTCTCTTCAGCCAACTTTGTGATCTACACTACCCTACCACACTACAAAACCAGGATGGTGATACAGTTGCAACTTTGCAATGTCTTGAGTCAGCTGCCTCTTTATTGGGCTAGGAAGGAGCAACCTCTAAAGCTGGCAGTACACCTGGTTCACCGAAATTCATTCTGTGGGTGGCTCTGATGACGACCTCCCACCCAACATCCTTCAATGAGAAAACTGAAGAAGCCAGGTGAAAAATTCTCGGCCGAACAGTGACTGCAGCCAGTCACTCTAGTACTTTCCAAGTATTCTGCCACAATCAGAGTACAACAGCTTCAGTAAGAGATTTGCGGTTCAGTGTGGATGGAGAGACTTGTTTTTTGTTCAGCCTGCTGGCTGAATGATAAACATCTGACAGTGTATGGCCAACTTTACGGTGAGCTGCATAAACTCCTCACCCCTCCGGCTCCCCAGTGTAACATTGTACAATGATATATTGTCTGACTGTCTCACAGTGCCAAATTTCCCACTGAAAGGGAACATACATAAAATAGATTAGAGAGCACAGAAATGAGGAGATACTCTCACTAAGCTTAAAGGCTGCAGAGAAGGTTCCTGATGGGGCTCAAGCCCTGTTGAACTTCCCCCAAACTGCATAGTCTTGCTTTGGGTGAATTTACTAACTCAGAACCAAATTCTAAAAATACATTTTAATGATTTGCATTTGTTTTGCCCTGGTAGACTCTCACTACTTAACTGGTTTGCTCAGCCAAAAGAAGGCTTTGGAAATGAAACCCGGGGTGATCTGCTATCCACCTGTACAATGAGGGTCTCCATCATTACAATAGCAGGAAATAAATACTCATTACTTGTGCTTCTCAGCTCCATCTGGTGGCCATAGTACAATATTTCTAGAATGACTGGCCGGACGGGGGAGGGGCGGGTACAGCTGGCTCTGCCTCTAGATAGGCAGAGCCACCTATCTCTCACGCAGCTGGGCTGATCGAGACATAATTGCCGGGATCCGTTTCAGCTGCGGCGTCTCAGTATACCGCGAGATGCAGCTCGCGGTATACTGAGCTTTGGGTGACGGGAGGACGCTGGTTTGTGTCCTCCTGTTACCCTTCGGAGAACTATGTGGAAAAGCACTAACCCCTCCTTTAAGTATAACTATAAATCGTTAACTGCTTATATCTCAGCCTTCAGTCAGCAATAAGTCAGGTAGTATTTTTACTGCTTCTACACTACAAGACCAGCAGATATTTCAGGTACCTATGTGATGACATATCCACATCCAGATGGCTCGTGCTCTTTCCAAGTCTGAGAAAGCGTTCTGTAGGAGTTGTTGGGTGAGTTGTTCAAGAGATCCCCTGGGTTCCAGCTAATGTGAAAAAAAGTTTCAGTAAGCGCTACTTATACTTAAAGTGACATTAACCCTTTCGCTGCCAAGCCCTCCGGAAGATTTTTCAAATCAGCTAGCAAAAAAACTGGAGAGTTTAAATATCCTTTAAGAAACACTTGTCACATTATTGCTAGGACTTGTTCAACAATATCTGTTCACAATCTAATTATTATACATATGCACTAAACATGGTGGATCTTGAGTAAGTGAATGGAATGGGTATATTACCTTGGAGGCAAAGGAATCCAGTTCTTCAAATTTCTTCACATCTATTTCCATAGATTTTAGGCTTGATCGGTCCCAAGGATATTCTATGTTTCAAGAGAAGAATATTAGTGCAACTAGCAAAACAAAAACATTTTTAAAGTCACCATTACAATGGTTGATGAGTATAACATAAATATATTATATACTCCAAAGACATGCTGGTAGGTTAATTGGCTACTGTCCAAATCAGCCCTATTATTTGTCTGTGTCTGTATGAATGTGAGATAGGGCCCTTAGACTGTAAGCTCCTCCAAAGGCAGGGACTGATATGAATGTGCACCATGTAAAGCACTGTGTAAATTGTCGGCGATATATAAATACCAATAATAAATAAATATTAATTTGTCAACTGAAAAATCGCTCGCCAATTTTCTACTTCTGTCCCCATGATCGAATCAATCAGTCCCCATCTCATGATGCTCTGGTATTTAAAGCCCAAGAGTAAGGGTAAGGGTGAGCTTAATGTAAAGTTGTCATAAATTAAATATGGGAGCTGCCATTGCTGATCTCCTGAAAATGTCAGATGCCTGGCTTGTATGATGACTATTTTGCTTTACTTCTGTCTCAGTCACAAGTCAGAAATATTCTTTTCTGCATACTTGTATGGGTCAGTTAATTATAAAAATTGAAGCAAAAGAGTCAGCAGGGCAGAAAGGCAACTTCCATTTTTTAGAATGATAGGTAAGTGATGGCAGCCGCCATGTTTCTCTCAAGACCAGTTTCCTTTAAAGGTTAAGTGTTAAGCTCGCCATACATCAGTCATAATTTACTCATTCTTCCCCGTGTGTTAAACAAAAAAGAACGCTAAATGTTTAGTGTTGATGGAGGAATCCCCCCGCCCCCTTCCACCATGCTATTGTATTATAACAGCATCTATACTGGCGGCAGTCACTGTTTCACCAATAATCGTTGGACCGCTCCTTCACCAAAAGTTGATTTAAAAAGCTACTTTTGTCAAATAGAAGGGTGCCAACAGGGCCTCACATTGCTCAAACTTTGGCTGAGTCAGAAGGACTTTTTAGATTCAGTGATGTCATCACTGGGTCTCTGTGTGTCTCTATCCTATGCAAGTAGACTATGGCTGTTGAGAGGAACCAACAGAGTGCTCTACATAACTTTTTGAAACCATCCCAGCACCCTGCCTCAGTACCTTTCGCAAGCACCCTCATACCGTATACCAGCAGTGGCCAGCCTTCCTCGGGAGGAGTTATGCAAATATTAATTATGGGTTAAGGTCAGTCTGGTGAAGTCAGGATTCCTAGGCAAGCTGTATTTGCACTCAGACTGCTCTAGGTAATGCTCACGTGTGATACTGAAGCTCCTTGATTGCAAGAAATGAAATGAAATCAAATGAATGATGAATGAAAGGGGCGGGCCCGGGACAGTCAGACTGTATAGGAAAGTGCTAGATTATGTGGGATGTCCTTCAGCCAGGAAATAAGGTGGGCGCTATTAGATTTCCTGCAGCTTCTAATGGACAATCTCAGAGGCTCACAGTGTACAGTAAAATTGGAGTAAGCAATCTCAGTATAGAAGAGGAGCCTGTACAACTGTGTAAGACTGAAGGTAAGGCCGGAGTTCAGATTTCAGTGTTAGGCATGGGTCATGGAGGTGCCTGGGCTTTTTTCTACTGTTTTCTTGAACTGGAAGCCATGTGCCATAACATAGCAGCTCACTATGTGCTTGAATCAGTTCATCCTTCTGCTGTAAACAATAATAAAATCAAAATAAAGCAATCATCTCACTGAATATGACAGCTTCAGGTCCTGTTTCCTTCTTGCTTTGCTGACCCTCGGAGTTCTCATCTATTACGTAAACTAAAATAAAGAAAATTGACCATGAATGGTGCAGCCGGTGATTTTATCAGTACATTGTTTTATGCAGATACAGTCATCAGGACAAGGCTACAGGGATGGTTTGTTCAACAAAAGAAACACTGTTTTACATTTTCTCACTCAAAGTTCTTGATTGAGGTTCCATTCATACCTATTCGCACCCATTATCCTGAAGGTCAGTCATGTTTTATGAATTGATGTTCATTGTGCTACCTCGGCTTATTTATTTTCTATGGCTCCTCAACATGCTTCCATGTACACAAAAGCATACAAACCCATTTTTCTCAATGCAGATCATGTATTTTCATGGAGGAATACAATCTCATATGTTGAGAGTCAAATGTGTTGTTTCCTGCATGGTTAATAGTACATTAAGGGTGGAGACTGCAGGGGGGGATAAAGATAGAAAATGCCACGGAAGCTGATACATTGGATGTTTTGTTAACTAGTAAGTGGTGTCCAAGGCATTAGGTCTCACCGTATTGCCACATAAACTAACTCATCCAAATAATTTTAGGTCCACTTCAGTTGACCACGATGAATCAAGGACTCTATACCAGGGATGGGTCCCCCCGAAAAACTCCAACCATCAAAAAATTTTCCAGCTACACAGACCTTAAGTCACTCACCCAAACACATATTACACAAGAACAAAAAAACAACGAAAACACCGTACAGGGCGGGTGGTCGGGAAGTGCACTCGCCATGTGGCCAGACCCCAACTGATGGAGAACACTCACCGCCCCCTCAGGAATAATCAAATAAGATGCTTGGTCTGCTTAGCTAAGCAAGTGTATTGTTAGGCTAAACAACTGTACACAGACCAAACTGGTTTTCTGATAATGGTATGGCTGCCCTGTATTGTTTCTCCATTATTCGTATCTAGCTGGTCAAAATGGAATATTGTTATGAGGAAACTTTACATAAACACCGCGCTTAGGCTGGTCAAGGCTTATGCAGACTCTCTAGCACCTCACTGTTGATACTATGCTGCCACCTAAATTTGGAAAAGTTGAGATACATCTACCATAGGTTTCAATCCAAGGAGGCAATGCCCACAGGTGGGCTGCCAATTTTTCTAAAGAAAACAGCAGCTAAAAGGGAGTTTGGGATTTCACCAGAGGGGACTTCATAATGCAACTCTGACCAAGAGAGGGACGTCGGAGGGACTTCACTATGCACCTTTGACCAAGAGGGATGTCACAATGCAGCTCTGACCGAGAGGAGGACGTCATTGAAATAAAGGACTTTGAGAGAGACTAGAATCAGAAGCCATTTTACTGTGAACGCTCAATTGCCATGAAGTCCTGTTCTTTACGGAATTTGCAACTGGAAGCTAAGTACCTTTAGTGTACCCAGACACAGCAATGTTGAAAGGAGATCATTATTACTGTGTCATCTCTTTAGTTATCCAATAGTACTTTTTGACAGTCTTTTGTTATGTATAAATTTTTTTAATGCATAAAACAAATAATGTATAAACAATATATAGTAAAAAAAAAATACAAAATATCAGTTAAAAAATAATAATTATTACTAATTAAATCAATATTTGCACCCAGTTTAAACAAATTTTCTAAACAGTGGTATAATAATACATGAATACAACACACAATGCCACAGATGATCAATTTCCTCTTACCTTTGGTATTGAATAGTTTGCTAGAGCTGGGCCTAACTGCAATCTGATCTGAAAGACATGTCATAACAATGTCAGTACAACAAGCAGATAAAGATATCTTGTTTCTAGGTAATTTGCTGTGCTATAAACAAGCAGTGAAACAACAGGCAGAGCACCATGGGCATACATCCAAACAAGACAGTTTAAAAGGTGAAGTGATTTCGATATAAAATGGCAGTTTTACAGGTCATATGAGTGCCTCACCCACTCTCTGGTAGCTTCCTGTCTTGACCTTTGCCTGAACATTGTCAATGCTCTCACCTGCCATCTGCCCCAACCTCTGCTCTTGCCCTGATCTCCTGTTTCTTCATAACCTGCTTCCACTTCGTAGCCATTTCTGTTCATGCAGCCCCTTGATGGGATGATCCCGAGGGCCACGACCTAGTGTTGGCTCACAGCAAAGTAGCTGACCACTAGGGTCACCAGCTCATCACTCTTTGCAGGGTGCTCTGGTAAAGACCAAGCTCTTTGGGTGTCAGCCATAACTGTACCCTGTAGTAATGTAGAGGTGAGCAGTAGTAATCACAGCATTCATCTGGGAATCACACGGGGGGATACACCCAGGAGTATGGTCGATGTGTCGATTCTGCTGGAGGGTGTAGCTCTTCAAGAGACATAGATATGAGGACAAAGCAGCGGGACAGGTGAGTATTAAAGCTGAATTCAGGGGATATTTAAAAATTACCCTTGCAGCGGGCTTCCCCCAATAGTTCTCCTTTAAAAAGAAATTTTACTTACCTTCACTCAATCAGCAGCCAGCGTTCTCCTCTTCCCTCCAACATCTGGGTTTGCGGGCGGACCCTCGGAAACCTCACTTACAATGCAGGGCTGCTAGTCCTACATTGTACGTGATGACATCAGAGTGTGATTGCTGCACGAAGAGAAGCGGCTTTGGCAGGAGAGCCCCATTGAAAGTGTTGTTTTTGTTCGTTATGTGTTTAGATGAAGCACTGAGATGTTGAGGAATGCCGAATTAAGTTTTACTTGCCTAGAAAAACATTGTATACATGTATATAGGAAAACAGCATTGTGCAGGAAATATATAGATAGAAAAAACAGCTTCCTGTGTATCATAGATAAGCATGCACATAGAGAGTGACATTGCACTACACTGCCATCTACAGCTCAAAAGACATATTACATCTCAGAACATGATTAGATCAGTACAGTATGTGCTGTTGTATTTCCAACAGTTTTTGTTTCTTTTTTTCAGCTTTAATTCTTTTTAGCTCTTTTTATAGCAAGAAGGTTGCTTATTTCTGCAAAGTCAAATCACTATCGAGGATAAGAGAGGGGAGGAAGGAGTTAGGGTCAACAATGGATTCAATATGGATAAGGAAAGAATCCTTATCTACTGTTTATGTATTTTAATTTACAGGTTTGCTGTAATTAATATTAGGTGCAGATTATAAAATAAACCCAACAAGCCCCATTTATTCAGAATTCATTCAGATTCTTCTCTGACTTAACCCATGCTTGCAGACTGAACTTAAAGTAAATATAAACGGACTTACAACGTACTATTTGGATGACATATTCATTTTCTTACGTCCTCTGTATCATAAACCATTGCCATTTTTCATAGAAATCCGGTTTTACCTTTTTCTCCACTTTTTATATTTACTATTTCATATCAGTGTAATTGATCTCTCACAACCTCTTTCAGTCACGTTCTGTCTACATTCACACAATCCAATGTCAACTGCACTACATTCCTCTGGTCCGGCTTCCGGAGGACAATGCCGATACAATGTGTGCTGGCATGGCTGCTTGTAGGCTCCATCAGTGGGGGGCCACTGCAAGGGTAAGTTCTTGTTTTTCCCAGAGTTCTTCTTAAATGTATTGAAAACAGAGTGGGAGCTGTGTTCACCACACACTTGCCACATAGAAATTATTTTTAGAAGTGTTGTTTGCAGAAGCATATAACTCACCTCCTTTGCTTTTTCTTTCTACATTTTTGAAGCCTATAGATAAAGCAAATATGAAACTGTTAAACCAATGGAAGCGATGATATTTCCTTTTATATGCTCTGTAATCCCGGGAAATTTTAAGATCATTTTGTCTGTTATTTTCTCATTGAAAAAATATTAAAGGAGAACTATGAGATGAGTGATTTCCACTCACCTCATAGTTCTAGCCGACCTGTGACAATGAGACTGTCACAGGTCGGCTCAGTAGATCGGGAGGTGAGCGAACATATACCGGGTTCCCTCACCTCTCGATCCTGTCACGGCTCTCTACCCCATAGTTCTCCTTTAATAAAATGTTTGAAAAAAAAAAACCTTCAACGTAATAAAACATTTGAAAATTCTCCACCTTCTGTGGTTTTAATGCAAAAATAAGTACAATTCAGAAAAAATAATTAAAAAAATAATAATAGTGATAGTAATAATAAACGAATGGGTTTCATAGCTGAAAAGCCCACATTATGCAGTGTATTTATATAAAACGTTCAGAGACATTTGACCCGTGCGTGTACTGCATGTACATTCGTTCTGTGAAAATGGGAAAAAAAACAAATGTTATTAGTATATTTTCTTGCCCAGGTCGAATGTAATTAATACATAATATTAAAATGAATTAGGAAAATGCCACATTATGGCCGCTAGATGGAGCTGAGAATTATTGGACCTAGCAAGAATATATACTAATGACATTTGTTTTTGCCCCATTCGCACTGAACAAATGTGCATACAGTTTTGCAGGATAAATACATACATAACTACACCCCTTAGAGTGCCTGTGCCCCCTCAACTATAAAAAAAAGAGTGCTCGTGCCCAAATAGCATCTCTGAGAACCAGTGGTGTACGCCTGAGGCGGGGGGAGGGTGGTTATGGTGCATGACAGTGACACCGCTCTCTGCAGACCTGGGACGCTCTGGCAAGCTTCCTGCCCAGCTCCTAGTAATCAGTGATGTCACTGGTTGACAGTAGCTGAGCGCTACATCAACAAGATCATCCCAGGTTGCTAAGAGCTGGGCCATGGAGATATGTATGGCCCTTACACATCTCTCCCACCCACCTCTTAGCAACCTACGATGCTCTGGCTGGAAAGGGAGCTGCATTGTGCAGCAGAGTGGCCACTATACACTGAGTGGCCAGATTATTATGACCACCCCATCAGTACTTCGTTGGGCCACGAGATGACTCCACGAGATGTTGAAAGGTGATGCGAGGAATCTGACACTGCACTGTTGCCCTTCTGCTGTCTTGTACCAGTCTTGCCACTCTCCGTTCTGCCCTAACATTGACTAGTCGCTGACGGCCACAATTCGCACGTTCAGACCCAGATTTTCGGCTGACAGTCCAGTCTTTAAACACTTTAAAAACAGCTGCTCTTGAACATTTAACGAATTCTGCTGTTTTGCTGATACTCGCTCCATGGCTCCGAGCGCCAACAATCATCCCACGTTCAAAGGCTGTTAAATCGCGTTGTTTACCCATATGTTCAGAAAAAAATCACTTCTACTGTCGTGGTAAACAACCTGCTTCCCTATTTATAATGGTCTGGCCCTCTAGCAACTTAAGTGCGAAATTATAGCTAATTATAGCTAATTTGCCTACAAACATCAGGTGGTCATAATAATCTGGCCACTCAGTGTATAACAAACATGCTGCTCTGCCTGCCGCCCCCGCCACGTGACCCAAAGAGGTGCAAGAGCATCAGGCTGTCTCATTAAAGAGACAACCCTGCTGAGAAATAATAATCCAAGAGATAAAAGTGAAATATCTCTTTACAACCTATGGCTGTAGGTTCTAGTCACCACTCTTTTATGTTGTTGAAAGTTCATAACTCTAGAGACTTGGCCAGGAAATTTGACTGACATTTCTAGGCCAAGTAATAATTACTGCACAATACAAACAATTAATGAAAAAGTCAAGAGCATTGCTCAGGTACAGTGATGGCGCCCAGGCAGGAGAAGACTCAGATTTTCACTCAGTTTAAAAAAAATTCATTTTTACTAGGGATGTTCAGATACCAAGTACCATACTTAGTGCAATTACAAGTACATGTGCTGATACTTTGCCAGCTCCAAGACTAGACTAGAGAAGAATTCAAAAGTTCAGAGGCAGCTGTCATTTTCAAGGAGCATTGGCTACGGAGCATCGACAAAAAAATACTAAAATCATTATTGATCAGTAACAATATTTGGGGTTCTGCGCTGCTATTTTTGGTGCTGTGACAGGGAGCTTATGACACTGACACAGACAATTTGATGGACTAGTTTCAGAAATGACTGAATTGTAGAATTACTTAGTTTTAGGGGTTAAGGTTAGGGTCAAGGTTTAGGATTATTGTGCCTGGTGATGCACTGATACCAATACTAGTATCGG
Organism: Nanorana parkeri; assembly: GCF_000935625.1. NCBI lineage: Eukaryota > Metazoa > Chordata > Amphibia > Anura > Dicroglossidae > Nanorana > Nanorana parkeri. The sequence goes on from NW_017306460.1 coordinate 700,898, forward strand.
TATTGGTACTGATACCGAGTACAGTCTTTGAGTGAGTACTCGTCCAAATGCTCCCGATACCATGGATCTGGCTTCCTGGCCAATCAGGAAGCCTGGGGGCATATACTGACTCGCCCCCCTGGCTTCCTGATTGGCCAGAAAGCCGGCTTCCATGCTTCCTGGTCACCTGGTGACCAGGGAGCATGGAGCCGGCTTACCGGCTAATAAGGAAGCTGGGTGGCGAGTCATTACACGTCCCCCGGCTTCCTTAATGGGACTTCCGGGTATTTGGTACCGGCGATTACCGAAAAAAAATATCGGTACTCATACTTCATACCAAAAAAACGGTATCAGTGCATCCCTAATTGTGCCCTTACATGAACATGGAAATCAGAGATCTTCATCCATTCATCACTATGATGAACAGAGTTTACAGCGTAAACTCTGCACCACGTGTCAGTGTAGGGACACAAATTAGCACACATAAGTTGTATTTTTCTGTACTTTTGGTTTACTGATTTGCAGGACTGCATTGATAAGCCTTTTGCCTTGTGGTAACCTCCATTCCTTATACACATGAGTGGAGGCTACCAAACATTCAAAATGCAGGAAAGCGTATATGAGGTTGCCCTGCCCCCTCACAGATTAGGAGTAAGATAAATTGAATGGACTTTCTGATATAAGCAATACTCCAGTGATTGCTCAATGATATTAGCAGCTCGCTGTTATTTATCGCCTGGAAATTCTTGTTTAAGCTGAACTCCAGGCTAATCGCTATACGCACAAATACATTATATATGGGGGAGATGCTTTGCCTGCCAAAGGATGTGTATATCTGTCCATCCAGTCCTAAACAATAGGCAGCTCTGACACACAGCACAGTACTGTCTTGCAGGGCATGAAACCCAATTTTTATTGATGAAGTTAAGTAACACTTACATGTCTTATCCTCAATCTGTGACCAACATTTTCAGGAAAATGCTATACAAAATATGAAACATAATTATGTGTTTAATTCTGTGTGTAAAAGTCAGAATTCTGAGTTTCAAACTCAGAATTTAAAAAAACAGAATTCTATGATTAAAAGTCAAACTTTTAATTTCAGAATTCTGTTTTTAAAAATCTGAGTTTGAAACACAGAATTCTGACATTTAAACACAGAATTCTGACTTTCAAATACAGAATTCTGACTTGTAAACACAGAATTATGTTTTATATTATTTTTAGCGTGGCCCCAGGGCTCTTCCTTAGTTTTCCCTTTCAAAGTTATTTTTAAAGAATATAACATGATTCTAGTACTTCTTTAAATGAAGAGTCTACTCACATAGACAGTACACACACAGGTAGAAGGGCAGCAGTGGAAAGCACAGGATTCCCAGTAATATCTTCTGCCATAGAGAGAGACGATGGTGCAGCGCCATGGTACATGTCAGCCACAGATGAATAATATGTGGTCTGCTATGTAGTTATTTTTATAGCTGTTTGTGTGCCAATATCAACAGCTTGTATCTAAGCAATCAGGGAGTAGAAATATCGATACCAGAGAGATTACAAGCTATCCCTACAAAGGCTGTGTACTACGCTACTACAATGATGCATTATAGGATGTCAATTTACATTCATACAGCTGCAATAGCTCGAGCTTCAAGCTAAGCAAGTATTACGACATGCAGTCATTAGAGATTACGGGCTCCATGGTATTGTGGATTTGTTTATAATGAAACTGTGAGCACAGAGAAGCAGTGATACATCATGAAGTAGTATTCATAAATAGGTGCTTAAATCTAAAACACAACTAGTTCTATAGTTTTCCAGTAGATAACCGAGCATAGTGCCCAAGTTTTGGTTTCCTCTTTCATACATCCCAAAAGTCCCTCATTTGGAACCAAATCCCTCTGTCACTCTTTTCTCCTCAGTTGTCCTTCTTTTTGGGCTGACGACAAGATATCTATGAAATGTTCTATTTAACTACCAAAAGTGCACTAAAACCTTCATCCTACAGACGGCAGCTTCCTTAACAACCAGTGAAGCCCACTATCAGTGACTCTTTGTGGGCAGAGCATGATGAGGAATTCTGAGAACTGAGTTCCCCATCACTCTGCACCAGATTGACACCTGGCAATGGGCTGGTGCCATAGCCAGCCTCCCAATCAGCAGCAGAGCGGACCTGATGGGGAACTCAGTTCTCAGAATTACCTACCAGGCTTCTACTACTGCACCTGCCCGTGTGATAGGTGCAGTGGCCGGTGAGGGCTCAGTAGTTCTGAGCCTGTGATTTGTTGCTGGCTCATCATTACTGAGCTGCACTGAGGATGAGTGTCTGGTATGGACACTCCAGTCTCACTGAGCCTCCACACTGCAACTGTTGGCGCTCGTGCCAAATTCATGTACCTGTTTGCTATAGTACATGAACCTGGTGCAAGCACCAACATTTGTCATGTGGATGCACCACAGAATTCTAAAGAGTGTTGTAGACACTCCGTATGAATTCCGATGATTGTGCTACAGGGTGTCATTATTTTTAATTCAGGAAGTTGGGAGGGGTGCTCTTTTGGTACCAAATCTCTCTGTCCCTCTTTCCTCCCCAGATGTTTGGTCCTCAGTTGTCCCTTTTGTGGTCCCCTAAATGATAATCCTTTCAAAAGAGTACGGCAAGCCATAAACTTTTCTTTCTTTTAGATTAAGGGAAAGTGTAAGGGAGAATTTAAACCCTGAAAGTTTGTTCTGCTATTCTGTTACAGAGATTTTCCCTCACTTTCAGTCCCGGTGACAACAGTTTTACCAGACAGGAAGTAAAGGAAAAGCTGCAACCGGGACAGACAGAAATAGATATACGTGACTGAGGCTTTACCCTTCCTCTACTCTTTTTTAAATTGTAGCCGCACCATCACCTTCTGTGATGTGGCTACTAGACATTTAGTGATAGCCAGGGCTATAGTCAGCTTGGCTGGATTTATAGTGGCAGTTATCTGGTTAATTCCAGGTGTCTGGTATTGACTGTACCTCCCTGGGCGCAGTGTGACTCTGTCGTATTGTGGGACAGCCAATGAGAGATACTGTAGTGTATGTACAGTACAGCAGCCAATCACTTGGTTTCTCTCAACCTGTGGTGCATGCTGGGATAGGGTACATATACAGGAGGGATTTGCCATGTGCTCAGATTAGCCGGGGCCAGCCATGGATTAAGGCTGGGTGCTGTTCAGCCTGCCCCCCAGGCTAGGCCTTAGGCCTGGGGGTAGGCATAGGCTGGTGTGAGGGAAATGTTTCCCTGAGTCCTCCAACATGGAGGAGGCCGGTGTTGCTGTCAGAGGAAGAGACCCAGGACCAAGGACGGCTAATGAAATATCTAGTGTTGCCACGTTTTCTTCAAGCGAAACCCAAACATACTAGCGATGCGCAGGCATTTTTTGGGGAGAATGAGTGGTGGCTTATTCATATGTAAATAGCTCCACCCATTCATATTTAAATATCACAGTTGAGACTATTTTCAGTGGGGGCCCAGTAGCCCCTATCTTAATTTTGGTTGCCGCTGTCTGCCTGACAACTTGTGTCCGGGTTTCTGCTGCCATGAAACCCGGACACCGCATTCAAAACCTGGACTGCCGGGTGAATCCTGGACAGGTGGCAACCCTAGAAGTATCCTGGAACTTAAAGTGCTTCAGGAGCATGGCCGGTGTTTCTTCTGTTGAGGATCTGTATTCATCCGTGCTCATCTGCTACTTCAGTTGCTATGTGCTGTCTCCCAAGTGGATCTACACTGATATGCTAACCAGGTCTTGTGAGTCTGGAGTCTGTCTGTTACATCCTGGAAGCTTAGAATCCCTATATCCTCTCTCCCCAGTGAAGATGTTCAATACAAGTTATTAAGCATTATACTACTGGAGTGGACATCAGCTATTGTGGGCACTAGAAGAAGGACGGTTAATGTTAATGGGTGGGCAGCTGAAGATCATACCCTAGACAGACTAGAGATGAACCGGGCATTCAGCAGCTCCTTCGGGGGTGAGCGCTACAAAATAAAGGGTTTTTATTTCTGTCTGTTTTGTAGATTTTTCTTTACTTCCTATCTAATAAAACATTGTCAGATTGTATGTAGGTAAATGTGATCTAGTGACAATAGTCTAATATACAGTTGTAAAGAAAATTATTCAACCCCCATTGCAAATCATTGGCAAAAATTGCAAACTTTCAGTTGTTTGCAATGAACAAATCAAACAAAAGCAATTGAAATAGGTCAACACAACGAATGTGGTTTCCCAAAACTCAAAACTATTCAAGCCTAGTAAGCATGTTTAGTACTTATTAGAGCACCCTTTTTCTGTCATGACGTGCTGCAAACAAGATGCATAGCACAATAACACAATCTTAGCTCAGTCCTCATGAGCAATGACCTCTAATTCACTAATATTCTTAGGTTTGCATGCTGCAACAGCCTTCTAAACCCAACAAAGATTTTCTATGGTGTTCAAGTCAGGTGCCTTTGATGGCCACTGTAGAATTTTCTATGACTGCAACCAACCAGTTGGTAGAATTTGAGCTATACTTGAGCTATACAATTGTCCTGTTGGAAAGTTCAATGACTCCCAAGATTCATCTTCCTCTCAGATGGCATGGCGTTTTCTCCTAGGATTTCCTGATACTCAAATGAATCCATCTTGCCTTCCACATGCTGCAGGTTTTCAGTGCAAGAGGATGTAAAACAGCCCCAGGGCATCATTCAGCCACCACTATGCTTAAGGCCCTGTTCACGGCAGGGCGTTTTCGTTGCATGGATTTTTCCATGATGAAACGCCAGCATTTAAAAACCCATTCATTCCTATGGGGCCTGTTCACGCAAACTAGGGATGCACCGATACAAGCATCGGTATCGGCGGTGATACCGAGTATTTGCATGAGTACTCGTACTCGTGAAAATACTCCAAAACATAAAACGAGTACCTGTGCTGCGTCCGCCATCTTCAGGGACCCGGATCCGCCGCACACAGGACCTCCATCGCGTCTTCAATCAAGCAAGATGGCCGCGACCTCCTCTGTCATCTGCTCCATTCTGACCTCTTCTTCCGCTGATTGGCCGATTGGATGATTGACAGGCTTCCTCACCAGTCAGGAGTGACTGGTGAGGAAGCCTGTCATCATCCAATCGGCCCATCAGCGGGAGAAGAGGACATCCCTAACGCAAACGCATCCACCTGTCACCCGAACTGCTCCCTGAGCTACTTTTTCAGCACTGATCAGTGCGTTTTCCATATAGACTTTAATGGAAATGCACCGATCAGTGCGTTTTTAATTGCGTTTCAGCGTGTTAAAAATGCACAAAAGTGCCCTTCCAAAAATCGTGCAGAAAACGCGCTAAAATGCTGTCGCCCTAGCGTGAATGGGGACTAAGTAAGTGTTCTTTTCAGCGTATGCTTCATTCTTCTTCCTCCAGATATACTGCTGATCCATAGGGCTAAAAAGCTGTGCATGTGATGTAGCACTACACCTTGTTGGGGGTAGGTAGGTAGGTCTTAAGGGTGGATCTCTTTAAACATGTAAAGATTGCAAAGACTGGCAAACTTTGGGAGTGACCTAATGTCAAAATGCAACTTTAGCACATCATAGGACATCAGCACATCACAGCATTTACAACAGGGCTTTCCACCCGAGATCATTTCACTAAACTTGAAAAAAAGCCATAGGCAGCAGTTACATCATAGTACTTTAATACCAAACACTGTCATTTGTCATGACAGTTAAGGGGCAGATACATGGCAAGAGCTTTTTCCAGAGACAATGAGTTACCGTATTTAATTTGGGTATTTTTTTCCCCTGGGCAGACTGGCATTCAACAATATACCTGTCATAGATCTGCGCAATTCAAGCTAATGGATCAAATGGAATAAAAATGCATAAGCAGTGGTTACTTACATTAATGCACACTGTATGTGGATATTATCAGTAGATTAGACATGTATTTGGGGTCTATTCACAAAGCTGCCGAGGGCAGCCGAGTGAATGACCGATCAGGAGTGAAGTGAGCCGAACGCTGTTCGGCTATTCACTTCAGGCTGGTACGGCTGAATTTGTCTTTAGTAAGCTGAGAAATGTGCTCATGTGTGCTGTAGAATAAAACAACAATCACGTTTTTCTCCAAAATAATAACTAAGGGTAACCTTTAATGACTAACTTTAGTTAATATAACAGAATTTTCATAGCAAATGGCTTTGGGTGGTTCTTTTAGCTAGAATAAAGGTCTCTGTGCCTTGAGAGGTTGCTATAATTTCCTTTGCAGATACCCATTAAAGATATTGTATTTTTGGACAAAAAGTATGATTCTGGATTTACAAATCAATAGAGCATTTCTTGATCATTCTTCAGGGATTTCAGAATCAAGCAAACTTGATATTGCAGCTTTTACCCACGTGATGGCAGCACAGCTCCATGCCTATAAAGTAAGCATCAAACTTCAGCAGCCTTTCCCAACCTTTGGAACACAAAGGAACTCCTGAAATAACTTTTAGGTCACCGTCTCAGGGAACCCCTGAACCCCTGCCAATAACTATTATATCTACAGTTCATGTTGCATTAGCATGAACAGCAAGATGAGATAAAAAAGTTGATACAAAAAGAAATAAAAGAACAGGGAATATGGTGTACTTTGTGTATTTGACACCCAGGACTGCTCTATAATAGCAAATAATATTTGGTAATAATTAGGGATGAACCAATACTAGTATAAGTATCGGGGCAGATACAGGCATTTTTATAATTACTTGTACTCATGAAAATGCCCCATACATAGCGCCAATGCCGTCGCTTTCAATTTTTAAATAGGTTCGGGCCGCTCGTTTAGTGCTCGGTCCGTATCAATTGCACAGCAGCCAGCTCATCTATCCCCTCCCCCCCGCCCACACCTCCCCTCCAAGGTCCACCGCTCTCTTCCAAGGTCCGTCCCCCATGGTCAGCCCCCTCCCGGCTGTGGTTTTCGGGCTCCCCCCGCTCTTCTGGAGGACCCAGGACCATGGCAAATGCCTTCAGGATGGATATCACCAAATAAACAATCAGGGTCGGAAATATAAAAATGTATCTGGTCCATCGGGGGTATACAGGTATGAGAGCTGTAGTGGTTAAACTAGTTTGAACTAGCTGCTCACTGGAGGGGTCAGTATTTATAGCCTTCTATTGCAGGGACCGTTGTTTGGATTTTCTTCAGGAAGCAACATCATTGCATTGTTATCCCTACCACACTCATACCCACTATATGACCAAATGTGCAAGAAATCCCATCATTGTGGGATTGAAATCCAGGGCCCAAACCTATACGGCAATGGTAATTACTATTAGTTACCCGTAGTTAAGCTAGAGCCTCTAACAGGTGCTCCAGAAAGTAGCTAATGGTACAGGAGAAGTAAGAAACTTCTTCGATGTAGCTCCTAGAGGGGACCATTGTGACAAGATCTTTCAGTTTGCCTCAAGACAGGAAATAGATGAAATATATTGAATCATCTACATTCACATCTTAATTGCTGCTGTTCAGAAATATGTGAACTAAAAGTGCTGAGAGAAGATGATACTTAATAACATTTAGGAAAAAAAAAAAGTTAATAGCCATAAAATAGATGGATTTAATACAGTTTGACAGATTTCAAAAACCATGGACATTTCCATTGACAATTGTAAACAGCAGAACACCTGCAAAGAGCAGACAATAAAATGGCTATCGGTTATTCACTGAAGGGTGAAGAGTTTGGAGAAAGCAGGAGAAGTGAACAATCTAGGACAACATAGCTGATTTGGAAAAAATCTCCAATTCAGCTCACTTTTCAGTTCAGCTGTGTTGTCCTATATTGTCCACTTCTCCTGCCTTCTCCAAACTCTTTACACTGTAGTGAATAACCCTGTATATAACGGTACTGCCAAGAAAGTATTTGGGCTACTATCAAAACAAATACAATCTGTAAACTATTACAGCACCCTAGGATGCTTGACATGTCACACAAGGAAGATAATGCTTTGGTCTGCCCCCTCCCACACCTCAGTATTAGTCACTGAGACTGCCAATCAAATTAGAAAGACATGGGAGATGGCAAAGTGCCATCTTTTTTAGTTGTTATAATAGACTGGCCCAGTTTCAGAGTTCCTGGGATACTTTGGAGGAATTACAAAAGTTGTGAATAAGGCAATTCTGGACTTCTCACTTTGGGTTCAGTACAGATTCATTTCGGGCTCATTTACATGGGCATGCTTGTGCAAAGACCTGATCCCTGGAGGGACAGGTGCTGCGTGTAATTGCGTGCAGTAGCATGTTCCTCCAGATGGGAGGATGTGGCTGCATACAATCATGCTTTTGCCTTAGGAAGGGGTTCCTCTGTGACCCCGAAACGTTCATTGCTGTTTACTATGCTGCACATCAATAAATAGACGTTTGCTCATGAATTTGGAGTGCCGGTGTCTTTATCTTTACTTGTGATTATAACGGATGCCACCCGTTGACTACCGCAGCACCCGCTTTTCATTGGTGGTCAGGAGTGCGATGGGACCATGGACTTTCTGCATACAATTACACGCAGTTACGCACATATCCGAGCCTACACATCCCTGTGAGTCCGGGTGCCTGCACTTGGATCCAGACAGTGTGCGTCTAAGTGCGGGCACCCAGGCCTTGGTTCAGGTGTGCATGTAACCGCATGTAATTGCATGCAGCCACATCCTCCCATCATGAAGTTCATGCTGCTCCACACAATTAGATGCAGCACCTGTCCCTCCCAGGATCGGGTCTTTGCATGGGTGTGTACACCGTACGGATGTACACGCCCATGCGAATAAATTGTATGTCCATCCAAAACTTTTTTTTTATTTTGGGGGTAAGGATTTGAACCCATGTCATATTTTAGGTGGGGAAGGGGTTGTACCTATGCCATATTTTAACTACTATCTGGGGTTGCTTTAAAGCTATATTAAATTTACAAGGTTTTTAAACTATTTCAAATGCTGAATTCATCTTTTACAAAGAATGCTGCTCCTTGATATTTAAACGTTTTAGTTTTCCTGCAGAATCAGCTGGTCTCCTGAGCACTGGCCCTGATATCCTGTTTTAGGGGGGGCTCCTTTCCCTGGCAGCCACCCTTGTGTGTGCTAGGAAACTGTATCTAAGTCAGTGCAAATCCATTTCTTGATAGATATCACTCAAATATCAAGCGATTTCGGGGCCGTACAGGGTCCCCTTCATCAGGCTCAGAGTAGACATGTCAATAGTAGTCAAAGTAGTCAATGTCTACTCTGAGCCTGGTGAAGGGGACCCTGTGCGGCCCCGAAAGCGCTTGATATTTGAGTGAAATCTGTCAAGAAATGGATTTGCACTCACTTAGATTCTGTCGTGCTGATGACATCTCTCTTCAAAGTTGTACTGTGTGCAGCGCCATCCGCGGTCATTTCGAGCATCCATTAACACTTTAGGATTTCCGGTAAGGAGTGCTACAGGACTTATGGACACAGGAAGCTGTGTATGTCTCCACAAACACACAGGCACAGCAAGGCAAGACACTCCCCTCCTCCGTTCTTCAAGCTAGTAGATGGACAGCTGCTGAGGACTTCTCTGTCCCTTGTGATCTTGTACTGGACAGAAAGTTCAGGGAAGCTGAGCTGCGAGAGTTGAAGCCAGCTGTTCAGAAACATGATGGTTGTAAGTGCTTGGGCAAAAATGTAAATAAATTATTTGCTGGGCAATATATATATTTGTTTGATCTGGATTTATTGTTTAAAAAAAAGTTTGAGTTTATTATTACTTTAAGAGATTCCTTCTCACTTACTGTCACAGTGTCAATGTTTTTCCAGCAAGGAAATGAGGGACAATCTGCAACTGCAACACAAACAGTAATAAAAATGTTTTTAAGTAGGGCAATGTCAGCTTTTCATTGCTATCAGTGTCCCTGTTAGAGATTTCCTTTACTTCCTGTCTGGTCCTGTCCTTTAACATTATAAAACATTCCAAAACTTAAAAAAAAGGTTTTGGTTGGACATTTATTTTAAAGTATAAAAAAATGGAAAGGTCTCTGTCCTCCTGTAAGCAACCAGTCAGACACCAGCTGCCAATTCACTTCTACAAGTTAGAAAATAAAACATCTGACTGCCATAGGCAACATAAACACTTTGTTTTTAAGCTTTTTAATAAATATGCTCCACAGTATACTGCATTAGTAAAGACAGACCCGGAGAGCCTGAGCGGAGGGGCTACATGACTGGGGGGAGGAATAGTCCCGGGAGAAAGAGTTAAAAAATAAAATGAGAACTGTTGCTCTTACCTGATTGGACGTGGGAGTCAGGTGTCCGGGAGGAGCCGCATGGGAAGGATCTGCAAGGGCTGAGGGACGTCCTCTTTCAGGAAAGCAATGAACGAAGCAGGTTGTCCCACCCTCCCTCCCTGAATTTTGTAGTATGGGGGTTGTGGGGTTCTTTTGTCACGGCAGCTTGGCGGGTTAGGGGGTCTTTGGGGGGGCTACAAAAATCGGAGTGGGTTACAAAATTGGGGGCCATCAGCTGGTATGGGTGCTTCCCCCCTGTTGGTGTCCGGAATTGCAAGGGGCGGGGCCTGGCCCCTTAGGAACCTGGAAGTAGGAAGTGTCCTCGAGCTGGTTGTGGTGCGGCTGGGGACATGAATGGAGTCTTAGGACAGGCCTTTTTGGGCTGTTGGGCACCCAAAGACCCCTTCTCAGGTCAACAATTGTTTACAGTATTATTTGTGTATATTATTTGGTTTATTATTTTTGGTTATTGTTAAAGTTGTTTGGTTTAATAAAAGGGGCTGCTGTGGCCGTTAAAATCCATGTCGCGCAGTCCGAGTGTTTATTGGGGTTTTAACGGAGGGACGAAAATGGACGAATCCATCAGTCAAGTCTTTCCTAAGGCCCCTTTCACACTGACACCTGTCTACTTTCAACATCAGGTGATCCGTACATGCATCCCCCGCCGATCAGAGCAGTACAGAATGGATGTCACCAATGTGACATTAGTGTCCGTCCAGTTATGATGGAAGAAAATACTGAACTTACTGGACCCATGATAGCTCTACGAGGAGTCGGATGTAAACAGACATGTGTCCATTTATATCCAGTTACCCCCGATCCGTCACAATCACATGTGCCTAAACAGAACTCTGTTCCACTTTGGGGTCTATACACTAAGCTGCCGAGGGCAGCCGAGTGAACAACCGACCCCAAGTGAAGTGAGCCGAACACTGTTCGGCTATTCACTTCAGGCTGGTAATGCCATTGGCCGGCCGCCCAGGAGCCGTGTCAGAATAGAAAAAAACAAACAAAACTTTTGCCCATAGGAATGCATTGCTAGATTCCTATTGGCTATTTCAATTTGAATCGAAGCTACGCCCAGATCCTTCGGCAGCTTCGTGAATAGGCCCTTTTGTGTTCTGGACCTGGGCGGAGTCGGAGGTAATCAGATGTAAATGGACACACATCCATATAGATGTGGCTGCTCATAGACTAACATTGGGCTTCCAGTCAGACCAGCCTGAAAAACAGGACCTGATTGGACCTGATCAGACCAAATGTCTGAAAGGGGCTTTACGTGCATCTAAGTAAGGTCAACAGCATCAATTTAATATCTGTTTTGTTACAATGCTGTATAATTATTTATTAAAAATAAATCCTAAATTGAGAGAAATGTTCATACAGAATTAAATAACAAAATATACAATTCTAATAAATAATTTAAGAAAATATTGCAATGCTGGTTCACGCATTCTATGGAGTCCTGTCTCCTACATGATACTGAAGAATAAATGTCCAGATCTCTGGATTGTCTTTAGAACTGATAGAGACATACATGTATTTACAATCGGCTGTATTGCAGGTGCCTTCCCAGTAACCATCCTCGGTGAGGGTCAGAGGGAAGGAACTTTTCCCCTTTACACCTACTCCAGCTACGTCAGAAATCTTTAGCTTGAAGAAGACATCACTGTCTTTGGGTAGAACGCCCTCCAGAGGCTGGACAAGTTCGTAACTTTCAGACCAGCCTGTATACACCAATGGAAACACCGGCCATTTCACAGCAGTATTGGTACAAGTGATGAGATAGTTACACTGATGTTTGTACATGTTACTGTTCTTTGGCATAATGTTTACATGTAGGACATAAGTCCCTGACTGTGGAAGACGGACTTTGATTTGCACGCTGCCTTCTGTCTTCGTTTGAAAGACGTGCCTGTGCTCCATCTCTGGCATCATTTGTACATCATCGGAGTGTAGCGTGGGGAAAATGCTTAAATCATGCATTAATGTGAAACTGACAGTACAACATCCATCTTCAGTATGAATGGTAGGGTCTGGATGTGAAGGCTGAAAAAGCCCAGCCTTCTCTGTCTCTGGATTGGGGCCCACAGGGTTATGTAGACTAGAAGGGAAAGGAAGCCATTTTACCTTGGGATTCAAACATGTGGCTAAATAATTGCAGATATAGCCAGCAATTTCATCGAATATCCGAAAAACATAGGAACCTGCACGAGGAAGACGCACATTGAACTCTAGTTTCTGCTTCTGTATGGTCTGAAGAATATACATAACATTGGGTGCAATCTGTACATCATCGGATTTCAAGCTGGCTCTTAGCTTTAATACCCGGTCTGTGGTGAAGGTAATGGTAAAACATCCATCCTCAGTAGTGATGATTGGATCCAGATGTGAGGGCTGGTGCAGTCCAGCTGTTGCTATGTCTGGATTTGGACCTACTGGGTTGTGAAGCATGCTAGGAAATGGTGGCCATTTTACTTTTGGGTTAGAGCATCGTATTAGATAATTACAGATTAAGCCTTTATTTTCACCAAATATCTGGAAAACATAAGAACCATATTGTGGAAGACGGATGGTGAACTCAACTTTATCCTTCCCTGTTCTCTGTATAATCTGGTTCATGATGGGCTCCATTTTATCAGACTTCAAGCTGCCACTAAACTTTAGTTCCGTGTTGGTTTGGAAACTAATGGTGCAAAGTCCATCTTCTTGGTGAATGACTGGATCTAGATGTGAAGGGTGAAGAAGACCAGCTTTCTCTGTCTCTGGGTTTGGGCCAACAGGGTTACGAAGTATTTCAGGATAAGGTGGCCATTTCACTTTGGTGTTTTGACAAATTATTAGATAGTTGCAGAGATACCCTTTACTACTCTCAAATATTTGGAGAACATATGTGCCGGCCTGTGGAAGATAGACACTGAACTCCACCATCTTGTCCTGCACTCTTTGCATGATATGGTTCAGAATAGTTTTCACTTCATCAGTTCTGAGGTTGGCTGTGAGTTTCAGCTCCTTGCCCGAGGTAAAGCTTATAGTACAGAGTCCATCTTCTGTGTAAATAATGGGATCATTGTGTGATGGATGGAGGAGTCCTGACTCTTCTGAGAGCCAGCTTGGACCAGCAGGGTTATGGAGACACTTGGGAATCTTTATCTTGCTGTCTAAACTTTTGCAGTGTATTCTGTAGTCCACCACCAGCTGATAAGCTTCTACTAAATATAGTCTCTTGGCATAAATTTGTATAACCTGTTGCCCAGTCTTTAGAGGATAAACATAAACTCTGGCTTCATGCTCCATCAGCCTTAGCAGACCCATATCTTCTGTTTCATTTAAGCTGAAGATGTACTCCATTTTGTGCTGGCCTGCAATAGTAATGGTGGCTTTTCCTTTATCTAGATAGAGCAGACATAGAATATATTTACATTTGTTATCGTAGAAGTATATAGGCACCTGCATTTATGTAAAGTTGAACTCCATATAAAAAGATAAATACACAAATAAAATACATACATGGGAGCTGTTTTACCTGCCAAAGAATTTGTATTTTTGTGTCCATCCAGGTCTGAGATTTACACAGCCCACCACATAGCACAGTCTTGTCTGGCAGGGCAGATGACCTGAGGTCAGCTTTAAAGTGACTCATAGGAGAAGTGCTGCCATTACTGGTCTCCTTATAAAAAAGGTTGCTTGCCTGGCTGTGCCTGACTTAAGCAGCTTTAGTCAGATTAGGAAAAAGCATGCTGTAAATCAATGTCAAGTGTTGCAATTCCTTATCTTTACACTCAGGCTCAGCGACTCAGACAGCTGTCCCTCTAGTTCCCAGTTTGAGTGCTGGTATACTGGAAATTATAAGAGGGTAACTATAAGTAAAAGTCTGTTACCTAACCTCACACTTGCCTACCAAGGTACATTTTGGAATGGCCAAACAATCAGACAATCAGGCAGCCAGTGCACCTGTTAATGCCAGTGAACTGAGCCATCCTTGGTCAGCTTGGTTCATAGACACTATGTACAGAGCTGTGATTGACCATTGAGAAACCAATCAAAGTGATCACAGATAGAGAAAGGGGAGAAGAAGGAACTAATGAATGAATGTGTAATTAATTAGTTCCCCCAACACAGTAGAGATCAGCGGCAGCATACTTAAATAAAGTTTAACCCATTCACCTCCCCACCTATGATCTCTATACTGTCTTTTCAGTGACCCGTATATTAACCCTTCACCTCCTTATCCTGCACATCTGCACATTAACCCCCTCATCTCCATTCTCACACTGTATGTGACCTGCACATTAACTCCTTCACTAACTTCTGATCTAGTGCACAATTACTAAGCTCCATTTTTAACCCTGTAATTCCAGCATGTTTCTTCATTTCCAAAAAATTGTGTAAAAAAAAAAGGAGATCACCTTGGGTGTATACTGTCTGAAAAGGGGTCATTTTGGGGTTGTTTGCACTATGGCTTTTTTATTTTAAGAGGAAGTAAGAGAAACAGTTAGGTATTTTTACCTTTACATAGTAAAACATAAAAAAAACAGTGGTTATTAAACCTATCTATCTGTTGAGGGTATATGGAATTCATTTGCATACAGTGTCGTATGACCGAGAAATTGTGAATCAAACTATCACAGCACTGAAAACTAAAAAATGGTCTGGAAATGATGGGCTGTATACAAGCTGGTATTCAAGTGGTTAATACACCTATTTTCTGTAAATTAATACATGATTCCATTATTGATATTCTAATATTTGCTACTTTGGTATTAAAGTAAACCTGCAACAAACTCAGACAATTCAAACTAAGCATATGATAAAAAAGGCATACACAAACCTCTACTGATCATGTAAATGTTGTGCTTCGCTCCACCTTTCTCACCTCTCAAGCTTGTTGGTTAGGGATACCCATCACATTAGAGGACCAATTGTGGGATTTTGAAAGCAGGAAGCAGGTTGCGGCAAACTTGACCCTTGCTGGAAATGTTGTGATTTACATGTAGTTCAACTACCCATATCTGTGGATCTACTTGTTATTTTGAGATGTGGTTTTGCCTTAGGCATTTGGATCTTTTCAGCATACAGTATGCTCCCCTTTAATTGCATATGTTTGCTGTAGGGCTTATTCTGAAGTGAACCAGTTAGCCATTTTTACAACATGCTGTCTAAGAGCAGACACTCCCATATTTTTTCCCCTCTAAAACTAGTTTTACTTTCTTAATGGGGCCCTGACTGGTATTACATAGTTACATAGTAACATAGTATTTGAGGTTGAATAAAGACATAAGTCCATTAAGTCAAACCTATTGTGTGTGTGTGTATGTATAGATCCCTGTGTCATCTCATTCTTAAGAGTACCTGTACCCCTGTACATTACGGTCACTCAGGAAATCGTCCAAAAGCTTCTTGAATGATTCCACACTATTTGCTGAAATCACTGCCTGTGGCACAGAGTTCCAAACCCTAACCGCTCTAACTGAGAAGAACCCCTTTCGCCCCTTCTGTTGGAATTTTTTTCCCACCAATTTTAGGTGGTGGTCTCTAGTCTTTGTTATGGAGTTAAGCGTAAAGAGTTTGTTGGTAATGTTGCTTTGACTGTTGAACATCTTGTACATGAAAATCATATCCCCCCCCTTAATCTCCTTACTTCAAGTGTGAACATATTTAAATTTAGCAGCCGTGTCTCATAGTTCTGGTCCTCCATTCCCTTAATGAGTATGGTTCCCCCCTGCAGGACTCTTTCCAGTTCCAGGACATCCTTTCTGTGTACTGGTGCCCAAAACTGGACCGCATATATATATATATTGGAACTACCGTAGCCCTCTGCCAGTCACTTGGAACTCTACCAGTCAATAAAGAGTCCTTAAAAATGAGCAATAATGGTCTTGTTATAACCTCGCTTAGTTCCTTAAGTATCTTGGGGGTGTAGATTATCTGGTCCCAATGCTTTATTTGCATTAAGTAGCTTAAGTCTTTGTAGCTTAAGTCTTTGTTGTATCCCGGTTTCCGTCAACCACTGCGGTATATTTTTTGTTGAACTATGTGTTTTATCATGTACATTAAACCTGTCTTTTTCCTTGTAGTCAACAGGACCTACCCCTGATGGTCAGTGTCTTCTCCTTGAGCCCACTGCTTTGAAAGCAGAGATTCACAATACACTAACCTCTGATAGGTTTCACATGTAGTAAGCTCAAATAAACCCAAAAAGTTACCTGTTTCTATAACAGCTGCTTCAGGCTGAGAGGAAATCAGGCCTAGGTTATAAAAATGACTTCTGTGGTGCACAAACTGTTCAAACTCTTTGCTGGTCACTTTTGGGTCCAGCAGTTGATAATCTGCTTGTTCTGGATAATGTTCTCCAATGAAGAGAGCCGGATGGGTCAAGAAATAAAACTCATTGTACCTTGATGAAGGCAACAGAGAAGAGTGACATAAGTGATAATATATTACTAACTAACTAAAATCAGTCTATCAGTACAGATGTTGTTGCAGTATCAGAAGATTTGATTTATTACCGTCACAGCAGAATTCGTTTATGGGTCTAATTTTCAACTCTCATATTATGTTTTCTTACATAGAGATCCTTACACCTCATTTACACTTGCAAATAGGACTATATGTGAATTGTGGCAGCAAAAATACACACATTGTTGCTGTCTGAATTCGAATATAGCCCCAATCACAAGTAGTAATGGAGCATTATTCCGGTGTGTTAGCTTTGTGCATTATGGGTCAGGTTAAACATTTTAGCAGCTACAATGCATATGACATGTATACTTGTTGGATATAAACATTTCTATATCTTTTTTATTCATATTTACACAAAAACGGATGCTAAATAAACTACAATTGTACTGCTAAGGAATTAATTGGTTATTTTTCAACACATTATGCTTTTAGCTATTATTAGAATTATTATTTATTTTATAAAGGGTCATTTTTGAGGGTCATCCGAAACACAAAAGGGCTGATTTATAAATCTTCTACCCAGCAAATGCTGTCCACACAATAATTCCTATGCTCCTTGGCTCCATCTAGTGCTGGTATTTCCATGCGAATGGCATTAATCTAGCTATATGCTGGTTTGAAGATTAAAAGGTTATTAAACTAGCAAGCAGTAGATTTAGCATCGTGCACCCGCACAGACTCAGTGGGACATGAACAAAGAGGGGGACAGAGGAGTCAGCGCTGGATCGGAGACCCGCACCAGCGCTGGGGGGAAATCTAAAAACTCCTTGACAGAAGAAGATGATAGGATTAAGCA
>NW_017306460.1:718430-722095 GCF_000935625.1 Nanorana parkeri
AACATTAAGATAATATTTTTACATGAAGCTATACATTCACTCAATACATACTGGAAGGTGAACTTGCTTATGTTCTCGTCAACATGGCCAGCTCCCCATGTGGTGTCCAGCAGGTGCCATCTTCCTTCTAAATATACCATGTTCCATGTGTGGTCTGAATCCCCAGATATCGTCTGTCCTGCCTTGTTTGAGGGTCCTTTGGAGAAGCCGCTGACAGTCTTGCACTGAATAGTAGCTAAGCTAAACAGGGAAAATGTACTTATCAGACACCCATAACTACATCACATGAGTCTACATGTGCATTTTACTCTCATATCAAATATCTTTATCTTCTGTCATAGCTGGTTAAAGCCTGACTCCTCGCAGAATTTGCCTTTAGTTTTAAATAGAGGAGAGTTAGAACCTGCCAGGTTTTTACTGTGGACAGTTACCCATTGGGGTTATTTCCCCTTACTCTATGGGGTCTATTCACGAAGCTGCCGAGGGCAGCCGAGTGAATGACGGATCTGAAGTGAAGTGAGCCGAACACTGTTCGGCTATTCACTTCAGGCTGGTACGGCTGATTTCAGCCGTACATCGGCTGAAATCAGCCGTACATTGGCTTGCTTCGAGTGGCTTCAGGTCGGCTGAACATGCTCAGCATGTTCGGCCAACCCGAAGTGCAGAAGGTGTTCGTCTCAGCCGATCCAACATCTGGATCGGCTGTGCCGAACCTCCGGCAGGCTTCTCACTGCTGTTCAGGCTATTCTTAAAAATCCCGGACAGCAGATGGCACCTCCGTCTCACCAGGTCAAGAAATGAGTGGAACGAGGGACACTGGAACAAGAAGGCAAATAAAACAATAAAAACCTGCCAGATGTTCTAAGATTAACAACCTTACGAAAACCTAACCAAAACAAAAAGAAAAGTTGAGAGCTGGGCTTTAAGCCGATAATACTTAAACAACTTCTGACTTTTTCATGACTAACCAAAAGCATCAGTATCCTCACAGGCCATACAAATGCGTGATCAGAGTAAACCAGCTTTTCTCAACCAGGGTGCCTTCTGGCTTCCTCATAAATACTTTAACATTTTTGCAACTTTTAAAAAATGTTAAATTTTTGTGCAGTGCGGCTGAATCCACTGGAACACAGACTTTGTGGTGTGAACCGGCCCTTAAAGTAAAACAATAAATTTGCTTTTCACATGAGTGGATAACTGAAGGGAATAATCACAAATATTCATTGAATGAAAAGTTTCATCTCCTTCTTATTTCTGTTTAGTCTAGGCATCTTTTACCAGAAAAACATGAGATCATTTCCTATTTACTGTCTGCTAGTAGTTCTGACAGCAGAACTGCTCAAAAGTATTCACTCCCTCCCTCTCTCCTAACAGAGAATGGACCTGGATGTCAATAAGCATGCAGATAGTGCTGGGCTTTCTTATTAGACAATAATAATCTTATAAGGCAATGATCATTTTAAAATGTCATAAATACAACTAAACAAAATACATTTATTGCTATTCTGAGCTATTACCATATTACCATAAAAAAATACACATACTTAGTAGATCTAATAAAGTATTACACATACAGTAGATCTAGTAAAAAAAATACACATACAGTAGATCTAATAAAGAAATACACACAGAGGGTACATCTATTAAAGAAATACACATACAGTAGATCTAATAAAGGAATACATGTACAGTAGCTCTGATAAAGAAATACACATACAGTAGATCTCATAAATAAATACATGTATAGTAGCTCTGATAAAGAAATACACATACAGTAGATCTTATGAAGAAATACATATACAGGGGGTGATTTATCAAAACTGGAGCAGACAAAATCTGGAGCAGATTTGCAATGCAACCAATCAGCTTCTATCTCTCATTTTCAAATCTCAACTGAGCAAACTGAAGAGAGATCCTGATTGGTTGCCATGGGCAACTGCTCCAGTTTCTGTCTGCTCCAATTTTGATAAATTCCCTTCACAGTATATTTATTAAAGAAATACGCATATAGTAGATCTAATAAAGAAATACACGTACAGTAGATATAATAAAAACATACATGTACAGTAGATCTAATAAAGAAATGAATGTACAGTCGATCTAATAAAATAAATACACATACAGTATATTTATTAAAGAAATATACATATAGTAGAGAAATACAAATATATATCTACTAAAGATGGTCACGCACTGTAAGTATACATTACCTGCACATGCATTCAAACAGTGAGCAGTATCCAGAAGCGGTCCCTTTCCTGGTTTGTAGGACAAGGTCTGGGTCAGGCAATATCAGAACTTTATTCTTTAATCCTGCTGTGTCATACTCTGAGAGAATCAGAAAGAAGAGATATACATAATAAATCATGTAGCGCTCACCCCCGAAGGAGCCGCCAGAATAACCAGGGTCATCGCTAACCTGTCTAGGGATTTTTTTGACCAGCTGCCCCATTAGCATAAACCGCCCTCTTCAGGTGACCAACAGAGTTGAAATCTAGGCCAGAAGTATGATGCTGAGGGACTTTATTAACATATTCACACTGAGAGATAGGGTATATGGGCCTAGACATCCAGGATGAAACAGACTCCAGACTCACCAGTCCCTTTCAGTAATTCAGTATAAATCCGTTTGCATCACAGTTGAATAGGGATAGGTACAGAAAATTCAATAGGAGAGACATCAGACCTGCTCCTGAGGTCCTCTATAGTCCAGGCACCTCCAGCAGCCAGCAGCTTCTCTGGTTCTCTTCCTCAATTAGCAGCAAAGGCCTCCTCCAGGCTTAAGGTCTAACAAAGCATTTTCCACACTCAGGTGTTCCCACCCCAGGCCTATCCCAGCGGCAGGCTGGACAGAACCCCAACCTGCACTAATCCATGGCTGGAGCCAGACTGAGCACATTGCAATTCCCTGGAGTATGTATGCCTTGTCCCAACATGCAACACTGACCATGAGAGCCCCAGTGATTGGCTGGTACACTGCACACATACTCACAGTGTCCCCCTTTGGCTGTCTCCCACTACAGGAGAGTCACACTCCACTCACGTAGGTATTATCAATGCCAGAACACCTGAAAATTAACCAGACAAATGCCAACTATAATTCAGCCAGGCTGACTACAGCTCTGGCAATCACTAAATTTCTAGTTTCCACCTCACAAAAGGTGATGGGGGCTACAATCGTATATATGAATTAAAACTACAAGTTGGAAATTTTGGTAAATTTTATTCATCAAATATGATACATTCGAGAGATATTTGATGATTAAATTCTGATAAATATGGGAACCACATACCAATATGATGACAGATCCATATCCAGAAAACTCTGGTTTTCTCCAGCTCTGTGTTAGCATCAAGGATAAGTTCTTTCACTAATTCTTCAAGTGTCCCATTGGCATTAACCTAGAGTCAGACATAGACAGTATACATAATAAAATTGACTCAATATATCAACATTGAGAGTTTAAAAAACAAACCAGTGATGAATAGAGAGATAATAGATTAGAAATTAACTGCAAAGCATCTTTTTTTAGTGCATTCAATTCTCAAATTGTTCTATAAACTGATATGTCTCACTTCCTTATGTCTATCCATGTCCTTGGCAATATACAGTATATATATATATATTTATACATATACACACACACACACACACGCACACAATA
>NW_017306460.1:723037-745325 GCF_000935625.1 Nanorana parkeri
TATATATATACACTGTATATACAGTATACATGTATCTATATATACATAAATATTTCATATGGACCTTGTAGTACCTTTAAAGCATGAAGGTCCAGCTGCTCAAAGTTTTTCAGATCCACTTGCAGAGATTTAAGATTTTTTTTATCCCAGGGGTAACCTATTTAAAAGAAAGAACACGTAACACATAAGTATCTCATGACCATGACATAAGCCTCTACATATATTAATGACTTGTTTATATGCTTAAATATATTTTTAAAAATTCTTACTGTGTGTTGTGGAAACTTTCTCTTGCTTCTGCTGCTGTTGAGAGGCAGTCCTATTCCTCTGACTGGGTGCTGTGCAAGTAAAGCATGTTATATGTGTTGTATTAAAATTGTATTTTAATGTAATATTATGACATTTATTATTTTTATATATTAATGTACCCATGAAAAGAAAGTGAACTATTTCTGCCACTAATATCTGACTGCAATCTAAAGTAAATACCTAGTTAATAATAAAAATATCTAGGGGGTTATTCACTATTGAGCCGAAGGATACAGCCTTAGCTTCGGCTGATCCTTCGGCTCTCTTCGGCCGCCTCTGCCCTTCGATTCAGTCGAACCGAAGGGCTGCTATACAGGCTATTCACAATAGCCCATACAGCAGCCGAAGGCGGGCGAGCGGCTCAGCTGAGTGGAAGCATATGCCTGAGTATGACTGAGCTGAAGTGACAGCCGTATTAGGACAAACCGCCTCCTGAAGGCCAGCCGTTCGCCCTGCAAATGACAGCTGGGTGGAGCCTGCCGTGATATCGAGGCTGGCTCGCCCAATTTGTAATGACAGATCAGCGCCCCCAAATGACCTGGGAACGCTGATCTGTCATTAAACAAAAACAACTGGGCAGAGCCGGCTGTGACATCATGGCCAGCTCCGCCAGTTGTTACTCATTGGCCGGGACCTGCTAGAAGACTCTAACAGGTGCCAGCTAATTGGTCTGTCACTGCTAGCTCTGCCCAATTGTTATTTTTTTTTCATTTCTTTAAAATCTTTTTTCTTTTTTTAAGTTTACTATTTGTTTACATTTTAAAAATAATTTTCCTACTTGTTTGTTTTTTCCACCTTTCCTTTCACCTATTTTCTATGTTGCTCGGTACCACAGAGGTACCGAGCAGAATGCTGCTCGGCGGCATTCGGCTTTCACTCACTGCCGTTTGGCCCCTATGAGAATAGGGGCGAATGGCAGCGGGTGAGCTACCGGAGCTTCAGCTCAGCTGATCCAGATGTTGGATCGGCTGAGTCGAAGTCCTTCTGCACGTCGGCTCAGCCGAACATGCAGAGCATATTCAGCTGACCGAAGGCAGCCGTACAGAGCCGATGTTCGGCTGATTTCAGCCGATGTACAGCTGAAATCTGTACAAGCCAGAAGTGAATAGCCGAACAGCAGTGGAGCGGTGACAACTTTACAACAAACACAGGGACCATGCGGAACAAAAGTAGCCACCCTCCAGAAGGAAGGACAGTGTCAGCACCAATTTCAGAGATGGTTTGATGATCTACAGCGGAGTGATACACAAATAAGACACATTTTTGTTATTAGTTAAGGTACTTTATTGTATTTTTAAGGTTTAAATCTTGAGTTTAGTGTCACTTTAAGTTTTGGTTCAAAGAGGGCTGTTTCCATTGGGTGCATCTATGCTGATTTTTACTACATAGAATTCCTCAGATGTCACCAGCCACAGACTACAAAATTTGGTCCCCAGTTGCTGGCTATTCATGGATGGAAGGGGGTCCACAACTGCATTGTTTTATCCCTGCATGCAGCACATAAATGGAGCATATAGAATTATATCTATTTTAGCTACCTAAAATATTTGAGTATGTTAATCAGCATAAATCACTTTCTGAAGGTTAATTCTGTACAATTTGTTTATTATGTGTGTATCAAATTTTAAAAATCTTCCACTCCATACCTTTACTATTTAATTGCGATCTGGTACTCTTCTTGGTTGAACGTTGCAAAGTGTTGGCTAGTTTATCTACTGGAGTATAATTCAAAAGTACATAAAAGGGTTTTTAAAATTGTTATAGATTATCAGTTGAAATTAAGATGCAGGAATATATAAATTAAAACATGTGTTTAAAAATTAAGGCAAGACTTTATTTGCATTTAATGTAACCCTATGCACAAGTTAATTGATGGTAACCTCTTATATTTGTCAGCCTCCCCAACCATGCACCATGTCCATGTCTACTCGGTAGGGATCTGGTATCGTTTTTAAGTGGGACTCCACCCTAAAAATACATAAAATGGCGAGGTTCCCCCCAAAACCCATACTAGACCCCTATCCAGGCACGCAGCTTTTCTGGCCATGAAAAAAGAGGTGCAGAGAAACAAAGGCCTCTTCCCCACATCCCTGGCCCAGTGTATGTGGGGGTCTGCAGGAGTGACTTATCAGAAATAATAAGCCCCTTTAAGATAAGGGGGCCCCAGCCAGCTGTTGAATGTCAAATCACCTGGATATGCTGGGTGACGTCACTGGCCAAATATGATCATAACCATAATTGGTCAATTATGACACCCGGGATAAGTGCTGGGTTGTTCACATTGTGAAACGGATGGGACGCTGTTATTTATGAATGACTTCTAGGTGAAGCAGCTGCAGATTTTGGATGGGTAGGTGAACTGGACAATTCTAGCAATTTAGTTTGTCCTGTACTGTATTTGCACAGTAACCAATCTGCACAGGCAAGTGGAGATTGTTCTGTACAAGCCATTGTGCAACAGTGTGTAGTGCTCACCCCACAAAGGAGCCGCTGGATATGATGTGTAGTTCTGTTTCACCTCTGATGAACCACTTTCAAAGGATCCACATCACACCAGCACACCTTGTGGGTTTTCATATGCTTTACTAAACTAAATAATATATTGTCTTTGACAAATACTGTAAATGGATATAAAGAACAACAGCAAATAGAAACATGCATGTAACATTAGCCTGCCACAAGAGTTTGAAACCTAATATGAACTATTTAGGCAGTGTCCATATTATAATAGCTCTAATGTGTATCTAAAACCAAGGAGAAAAATGGAATACAGTATATTGCAGCTTGCCAGTCATTACAGGAGGTGGGTTACATTAGTCTTCATTTTTCAGATTTGGTACATTTTCTGCAAGTACAGAAAATATTCCTGTTGATCCTGATAGAAATCTAGAGTCCTTGTAGCTTCCTGTGCATACATTGAAATCTCATACAATGTTGTCAACTTTCCCAGCTACCTTCTGTGTACTACCAAACAGTTCCCGCTATGCAATGGTGATGCAGCAAGGTAGAAGTGTTTGTAGACCAATTCAGGAAAGTAGGCTAGGGTCACAATGTTGCTCCTTTATAGATACAGTGCAGTAAGCGAGTGTTGTCACTCTAAGACAGAAAGTGTGTTACTGTCAACAATGCCCAAACACACATTTACTCTCTTTTAAAGTTTCAGGATCCCAGCAAGATCCTCCAGCTATAGCTCTGTTTCCTTCCATTTTAGAGTTTTGACTGTTCCCCTGTTGACCCT
The DNA here is from genome assembly GCF_000935625.1 of Nanorana parkeri. Taxonomy (NCBI): domain Eukaryota; kingdom Metazoa; phylum Chordata; class Amphibia; order Anura; family Dicroglossidae; genus Nanorana; species Nanorana parkeri. The sequence continues at coordinate 726,585 of NW_017306460.1, forward strand.
AGAGACCCTAGAGATTTCTCACACCTGTTGTTGCATTATCCACCATTAAAATACATAAAACATCCAACAGGGAGTTTATGATACCATCAAAATGGTCACAGGTGTGCAGAAATGGAAATTCAACTTTATCGATCTCACCACTGGAATCCCCAAGACAGATGCAAAATGATTTTCCCCACACCCAAAATGCTAAATGAATTACAGTAAGCAAGTGACTTACCTAATTCAGTTTTTTTTCTTTTCTTCTGTGTCTCCCGATTGGCAACATCTATCTCATCCTCTACTTTAATTATAATAAAAATAATTGTATTATATTTGGTACACGTAGCTACAAACTACTATATATAAACTTACTGTATATATATAAGCTTAGCTTTCAATGTGATTTTATGTATTTTTGTGAACAAAGCAGTAGCAAGGTATTGAACTTTGTTTGTCATCAGCTTGGAATTTAAATGATACCCTGAGGAAGAAACATTCATGTCTCAAAAAGCTTTAAATAAAAAAGATATCACGTAAAAAGTGTTACCACATCTCTACATTAAATCCCAGCCCCCCGGGGACCAAATACTTTTAGCCCTTGGTCCTGTTCAAATTCATCCTGTGTAGCTCACCAGCTTCCCATTATTCTCCCCCTCCCCCCACCGCCGTCTGAACTTGCTGTTCATTAGAAGGTAAATACTTAATGAGGGCTGTTTGATAGAGCTTGTCTTTGGTAACAAGTGCATGCTGGAGATGAGCACTGTGATTCAGCACAGCAGGGAGCAAAGGTCAACCCCATTCATGACACAACTCAGTAGCTATTGATCAGTGTATATGTCAGTGCCTTGTATGTTTACTAGCAGCCAGCAGATAGATCACACAGCCCTGTAGCGCTGACGGATCGTTTACTATTGTGAATGAATAGTCAGCACTGCGTTGTGTATGATAGAGCTGCCGGTTTCGTGTATGTTTACTAGCAGCTGGCAGATCTGTCACACAACTCTAAAACGATGAGCATTCACAATAGTACACAAACAGTCAGCTCTGTTGGGCTGTGTGATCTAGTAATGTGCTGTAGCTTCCCCCATAGGAACACTTATAAATTTGGCTTCAGAATGGGTTGGATTAGGTCACTGGATTGGCTGGGCTCCGATGATGTAATTATCACGCATTCGCACAGGAGTTACTTCATCTCGTCATGAGTATGAGCGACTCAGTGTACAGAAAAAAAAAAGTCCGACAGGTATGGCAGCTTTTATGGCAGAAGAGACTTACACCTGTCAATCAGCATTTTTTGGATTCTTTACTTCCACTTGAATGCACAAGGGGCCACGGATCAAAACAGAACTATGTGCTACATACATTTGGTCATGTGGAGGGATTCAAAAGGGACTTTTAGGTTGTGCTGATACTTCTTTAACATCAAAACTTTCTGTACTCAGCTTCAAATTGTAGTGCTTAGTCATAATAAATGTTATTTACTATTATATTACTTTCATTAACCTTTGAGACTTCACAGCAGTGAAATGTTTGGAATGCGGTGCTGCTGAAACTTAAGCCAGTGGCGTCGACAATCATTAACCAAGACTTCACCTGTTTGTTTATAGCAACCACATTGTAAGGTGCTGCTGAAAGAGGATATTTTGAGTCACCAGCGAGTTTCTTGTTACAAAACAAGCAAGGGGATGAAAGCAGGTTATTTTATGAACCATGAAAGTTAAGTTTAGCTGTTGTTTGGGGATGGTGTTGCATGCCAGCTATTTATAGAGAGTGTTTAGTCCTCAGTTATTCTTTTAGATGCATGTAAAAAGGATCAAATACTGTAAATATAAAAAAAAGTAAGTTCATGTTTTAAAAATGTTTCTATTTAGAGTTGTAATGAAGTAGCATACAACCACAGAATGCACAAGAATTAGTTCTTACCAGTTCGGTTGGGGTGGTTTGTGTGGCTCCAGAATACGTTTTTCTTTGACAGGAGCCCAGATCCCTGTCTTTGAAGCCTCTGGAGAGTACCACCACAACTATTATCCCCTGAAGTTTTGTCAGAGCTCATTTTACACAATAAGAACATATATTACACCGGATTCAACAGCTTTTGTATAGCACCTTTTGCTGCTTTTAATGCTTTGTGATTGCTGGTTAGCCTGCACAAGATGGAAATTTCTGCCACATGTATGTCTATAATGATTACCAAAATGTTCTGAGATTTACCAAAATGTGGTAGGGTTTTCACCTGATCAATTTTTTTTTAATAATCTTTATTTAAACATGTTATATTGTACCAACAAAACATATACATACATACATATCCAGACAAAACTAAACAATACAGACAAAAAACAAAAACACAATTCTCATGAGTGAAATACAAATACTACTTAAAAGGTATACGGAAGACTGAATGATAAACTAACTAAATATACTAAAACCATCACATCATGTTCTATAATACAAAATTGAAAAACCCGCTACAACTGAATGGAGATAGAGGAATCTCCTCCATCAAATTACAGTTCTATATTTCCAGACCATAGACATTCCCTTTCGCTTTAAAAAACCATAGAGCTATAATTAATCCACATATCCCATACACTACAGAATTTATCATACTTCCCTTTGCAAGTTGCTATCCACTTTTCAGATTCCATAATGGGATTAACCTGCCGGACCCGATCTATTCTGGTAGGAACTGTTTGACTCTTCCAAAATCTCGTAATCAACTTTTTCCGCTGCATTTAATAATCACCTGATTAATGACTATTTTGTTTCTAATGAATAAACCACCTTATTGTGTTAAAGAAGAATACCAGGAAATGTAAAAACTAACCCATGCAGTGGAGCTACCCCCACACCTCAAGGGTTAACTGCTCATTTTGGTCTAGGGGGCGAAAATATATAAGATACATGTACCTTTTATTATCACAATACAGTATAAACCAAACATAAAGCAATACAAAACCACCCTCCTAAACTAATTTTAAAACTCTCAAAAATCATACACAGGGTCCTATGTATAATATATATATATATATAAAATTGTAAAATTGTAAGTGCTGAAAAAACAAACTATATGTATAAAAAAAAACTTGTTTTAGCACCCTCCTTAAAAAAGCAGCTTGTCAAAAATGTCTGTACATATACAAGTCCATGGGAATACCCAGCTTTCTGAAGGATATATAGGGGTCTATTCACGAAGCAGCCGAAGGATTTAGCCGTAGCTTCGGCCGATCCTTCGGCTAGCTTCGGCCCCAGGACCCCTTCGGTTCAGTAGAACTGAATGGGTTTTACTCTGAAAACACAATATGAACAGTGGTATTCAGGAGGGATTGGTCAGGGGGAGGGATCCCCCTAATCTATGCTGCACAACTAGGCCCATTCACTAAATTGGCCTACATGGCTACATGGGAAGCTGACCTAGGGGTAACACTCTCTATGGAGGAATGGAAACAGTGCATCATGAGATCGACTAAGGGACTGCTTAACGTCTCCCTACTAGAGGCTAACTATAAGGTCCTCTCTCGATGGAACTTAGTACCAGCTAAGTTGGCGACCATGTTCCCAGGATCCAGTCCTTTATGCTTCAGGGGATGCAATCAACAGGGCACTATGATTCACGTTTGGTGGGAGTGCCCAAAATTGCGTCCGCTCTGGAATAGGTTTACCATAGGGTACCATTCTCTATGGTACGGTCTAAATTAAATTGGATTATGATCCACGAGAAACTATATAGTAGCTTGCAAGACAGATATACGAATTTCGAAGCAATATGGGAGCTATGGTTGACATATCAAAAGATTTTAAATTTTTCAGGCACATAGTGAGCCTCTTCAGGATATTCACCGCTCTGGAAATCTGAACCTTAGGAATCTGCAACTTTCTCTTTCATTTTTTTTTTTCCTTTCTTTCTCTTCCTTTTTCTACTTTTCTTTTTCCTTGTTATTTTCTGCTAAATGAATAGTGTTTCCATTTTTTTTTATTATTGATTGGTGGGAGTGGTAATCCAGTCCACCACATGAAACTACCATGTGTAGACATAGCGAGGAACAGCAATATTATATATATATATATATTTTTTTTTTTTAACTATGCAAAGACATCAGGTCCATCAGCAGAGGGCCGGAGCGCCCGGGAGAGGTTTTTTTTCCTTTTTTTTGACGGCAGCAGAACCGTCAGCCAATAGAAAACAGTTGGGCGGAGCTAGCTGTCACTGCTAGCTCCGCACAATCGTTATGTATAGCAGGGGTGGGCAATTCATTTTCTCAAGGGGCCACAATAGAAACTGGGACTGTTGTAGAGGGCCGAACCAGTAGACATTGTAGGTGCGAGGGCCTGTTAAACACCTATGGATGCAGCAAGTTTAAAAGCCTCGTAGTCTAGTCTTACTGGAAGATATATAGTGTATCGCATAATCTATATTCCAAAAAGGACACAGAGGGCTAACAAACAACATAGTCCAGACCAACTATATCAAAATCTATGAAGACTGAGCTCTTACAGCAATCCACCAATTCCCATACGCATGATAATAAGTATCCCAAATAAAGAGCAATAAAGATAGTCACGGAGCTAATGACAAAAAAGAAATAGGCGGAGGGACTACATGACAGGACAAACATGGGGACAGGAAGGAGGGGTCAAGGTCAAGGTTTTTCTGCAAAATAGAGGGGGCACTTACCTGATTGGCCGAAGGCGAGGTTTTGCTTCAAAATGGAGGGGGCACTTACCTGATTGGCCGAGTGATAGGTGATCTAGGAGGGGCTTCACAGCGGGATGAGAAGGCGGAGATATCTTCCTGGTCAGTTGGGAATTAGAAAACGGCGAGGAACTTCCCACCCACCCGCCCCCACTTATTATACATTTAGGATGTGGTTTGGTTATTCGCTAGGGTGACATGGTTCATCCGCGGTGTATGGTGGTGCTAATTTGGTGTTGGTGAGGACTCGTCTCTGGTGCGCAGTCCTCAGTGTGGCGGAGTCAGCAGGCATGCTGACCAGTACAGTATGAGGTGGAAAAGGTCGTTGTCCCTGAGTCGGTGTCTTGCGGCTAGGGGCCTTTTGGTTATGCAGAGATGGTGACATTAGTGTAACGGGGCCTTCTCGGACCTCCAGACATATGTGTGTGTCCATGCATTTATATATATATTTGTTTAGAGGTGTGGCCGTGTGTGCATGGACACACACATAATTTAGTTAAATTGTTGATTACATTAATCTAATGTTTAGGTATATATATTGGTTTTACGTTATGATGTTTTATAATAAAGGGCTGCTACAGCCAGTTATACCAAAAAATGGTGTGGTCTGTTATTTGGGGTTTGAGTTAGTTGGGGGAGGTGGCTTAGCAGGGTTTTTTGGTGCAGAAAGGAACCTATGGCGTGCCCTAGTCAAGCAAAATCTCAACAGAGTGTACATATGCATATGATATTCAAGTGTCTGTGCATCTTGGTGAATGATAGCCCCACAACCCTTGTTGCCCCATGCTTCTTGGGCGACAGAAGCCCTTCATCCCTTGTTGCACTAAAATCCTTGACTGACACATCAAGAACAATACATATGAAGATAACTGGGAACGTGGGAACGATCTTGCCAATACGATGGAGCAGCACGGGGTCGAGTGTCTCTCCTCTGTATATGGTTGGACACCAACCAGACACAGGAAACAGTGTTTCTCATTCAGTACCTTTAGTTGAATAGCCACAGAGTACTTATGTAAATCCTGCTTAAAAATTGTGTGCATCCATCTGTATGTAAAGCTTGTCAGGAGGATATGCTTTATACACTGCATAAAATAGGTAAGGGTGCAAAAAAGCCTGGTAGTGTCTCTATGCCTCGCTCGCCTTGACACGTTGCGACATGATGTGGACTTACTCAGAGGGGTGTGACATATACTCACCTGATCCTTGGTCCTGGGGCAGTGACCACCCACCCCTCTCTACCTCTTCTCCAACTCAGGTATGTCCCTCGGCATCATCACGTTTAATAGACTGTATAGACGTGATGATGTCATGGGTGCTTAGACTGCCGTAGCCTGGGGGAGAAGAGGCTGTAGGCACCGGTCTAGCAGCCAAGCGGGACTGAGGATCAGGTGAATATATTTTCTTTTTTTTTTTGGCACTCTAGAAGGGTTAATTTTTACATTTCCTTGAGTTCTTCTTGAGCTCTTCTTTAAAAGGGAACTATGAGGTGAGTTAATTACACTCATCCCCATAGTTATAGCCAACGTGTGGCATTGAAACTGTCACAGGTCAGCTCTATAGATTGGGAAGTGAGCAAAAACATACCGGCGATCGCTGACTTCCCAATCCTCCCCCTATAGAGAGTGGTGACTGACCCCGCAGGGATTCCCCCCTCCCCTCTCCGATTCTCCAGCGCTCTAGATAGGCAGAGCACGCTGTCAATCAACCAGTATTGTTGGGATCTGTCCGGGCTGCAACGTACTCAGCATACAGCAAGCAATAGCTCACTATATATTGAGTTTTGGGTCACGGGAGGAGGTTAGTACAGTATATGCCTTCCTGTGACCTTAAAAAGAGATATGGGGAAAAAAGGTTAAACCAAAATTGCTTGGTTTTATTGAATCTTTTTTTCTCAGTACCTTTGCCAGTAGATGATAGCGTAGCATTGATCTCTTTGGTACCAGTTGCTGATTCCTCTATGTTACCTGAAAGAGATATAGGATTACAATTAGGACAGATGTAAAATGTATCCATTTTTTAGATAGAGATTTTTAGCCTTTTTTATACTCAATTGCTTAAAGGCTATAGGGGTTATCCACTAAAGAGCCAAAGGATCCAGCCGTAAGCCTTGGCTGATCCTTCGGCTCTCTTCAGCCGCCTCTGCCCTTCAGCTCAGTGGAACCGAGGGGCTGCTGTACGGGCTGTTCACAATAGCCCATACAGCAGCTGAGCGGCTCATCTGAGACGAAGGCATATGCTTCGGCTCGACTGCGTCAAAGTGACAGCTGAAGCGTGGACAAAAGTCGGCCGAAGGGCTGCCCGATCTCCGAGCAAATGACAGCTGGGCGGAGCCAGCCGTGGCCCCATAGTTGTGGGGGTCTGCGGGCAGGAGACTTCTGGGTCTCTTCTGGGTGCATCTGGGTACCCCCTTTTATAAAGGAGGCACCTGCAAGCTACCCCCTTGTGAATGAGTAAGGGGTAATTGTACCCCTACCGAATAAGGGTGAACAGCAGCAAGTGAACTGCCAAACGTTCACCTCAGCAGATACAGATGTTGGATCGGCTGAAGTGAACTGGTTCTTCCCTTTGGTTCAGCGGAACATGTTGAGGCTGTTCAGCTGAACCAGAGGGAAATGAAGGGAGCCGAAGGCAACTGATGTACGGCTGAAATTAGCCATACACAGCTGAAGTGAACAGCCGAACAGGCTTCGGCTCCTTTCACTTCGGGTTGGTTTGGCAGCTTAGTGAATAACCCCCATAATTATGTATAAGATTGGTATAGCTGAACTGGAAGGATTAAAATCGGATTCATTAGAATTATATGAAAACATATTCACTCTCCTTGAACATCATTACATCCCTGAAGCCACTTTTAATTTTACCCGCAGTTTAGCTTTAATTGAGAATCACAATTAAAGCTGAATTAGAGGTCACAATAAATGTTAACCTTACAGTGGGGCTACTTCCTCACTGCAAAGTTGAAATGTTATTTTTTTCTAGAGGTAGCATAAAAAGCAGATTACTTTCTTCAAGCCTCTTTCCTCGGGCTTCTTCCCACATGCAAGACTGGTCCCCCAAAGCTAATTCTATTTGCTGCTCTGTCAGTTGCAGGCACTGTGACATGATCATGTACAATGCAAGACTAGCAGTCCTTGTTTGTAAGTGAGGATTCCAAAAACCTGCCCACAACCCAAAGCGTGGGAGAGAGAAGAAGACCACCCTTTGCTGGGGAAATGAGAGATAAGTAAAACTGATGTTTCTGTATCTTCTAGACCAGAAATTCTCAACTCGTGGGTCGCGACCCAAAAGTGGGTCGCGACACCCTCTGCAGTGGGTCGCGGCGTCATGTCTGAATAGACCGGCCTGAGACTGAATAGAGAGGGGGAATTTGTGGTTCAGCCTGTGGAACCTCATGTCAAACTGTCCCCTCTCTCCCGGCCTCCCCCGGGCTCTCAGATAAAGTGGTATGGCCCGCGGAGAGAGGGGACTATTTCCTCACTTTCGGGCCGGCGCAATAATATCAGGAGCCGCGGCTCCCGACAATTAAGTTATAGTTCCTGCCTGCACTGGAGAGTACAGTAGATATCAATCCGCCGCTGTATCTACTGTACTCTCCAGTCCAGATAGTTCAGTCGGCTGGAATCAGAGAAAGGTAGGACTTGAGAACCACTGTTCTAGACCAAAATGTGCACTTAACCCTTGCAGTGGGGAACCCCACTGCAAGGGTAACCTTTGATTTCATGCAGAGTTTAGCTTTAGGATTAATCACTTTTAGGCAGGGATTTTATATTTGAAAGCTTAAAGTGACAATAAACTCAGGAGTTAAACCTTAGAAATGTATTCAAGTACCTTAACTGTTAACAAAAATGTATCTTGTATATCACTCGGCTTTAGATACTCAAATCATCTCTGAATTCATGCTGACACTGTCCTTCCTTCTGGAGGGTGGCTACTTTTGTTCTACATGGTCCCTTTGTGTGTTTGTGCGTTGGAAAGTAGCTGCCACTCCAAACTCACTCCCATGATGGAATACAATCGCAATACAAATTAGTAAACTGAACGCGAGATTGCAGTCCGTCACGGGAGCGAGCTTGGAGCAGTGACTACTTTACAACACATACAGGGACCATGAGGAACAAAAGTAGCCACCCTCCAGAAGGAAGGACAGTGTCAGCACCAATTCAGAGATGAATTGAGGATCTACAGCCGAGTGATACACAATATATATTTTTGTTAATAGTTTGGGTACCTAAATGTATTTTTAAGATGTAACTCCTGAGCTTTTTGTCACTTTAAGCTTTCAAATATAAAATCCCTGCCTAAAAGCACAACATAAGACAACTGTAATTACTTTTTTAGGCAGATATTCTAAGCTCCACCCGACTTCTACCCCCCTGCCCAATATGAGTATCCTTTACTGACCACAGAGGCAGTCTCGTTGGACAGAGGAATGGATGTTATGGAAATTAGTCTTGAGGTCAACAAAGAGAATCCAAATCAGTCGCTTCTGGACGATAATGATTTACTGAGCACCACTGAATACCAGGACTACAAATCATCAACAGATAACTCACCTAAATCCCTTGGTTTTCCTTCAATTTCGTCTCCTTCTTTTTTTTTTAAACCTAGAAACACAAGGAAATAATTTTTCATTATGAGCTTAAAGTTAAATTCTGGGCACAATACACGTACTACAGTTCAGTAAGTTGTAGAGTCCCTTTATTGTAAACTCACATGCCATAAAATGATCTTCCTCCTTCTCCCCACAAATCTTAAGTATATCTGCTGAACTTCCATGCCCACTCTGGCCGTAGGACTGCAGGTCTTACAGACTTTATCACAACTACCGTCTGACAAGCTGATTCTACCTCAAACAGCTTACCTTCCCAACAGTTAAAACAAACTATTTTGAAGCTTTCTCCCTTGTCATTAAATAATTCTTTGGGTTTATTTTCATGTGGTGGGTGTAATTACTTCTCATATAGGTTTTGTCTTTATTTGTCTGGGTCACCATGTGCAGATAATCTCTGGTTCAGGTCTCAAGTCTGTTTTAGGTTCTGTATGACTCTTTTACTGCATTGCACTGCAGAGAAGTGACATATCAGATTCTATATCTGGACTTGTAGTGGTCACAATGTATCAAAGTGCCCACCCTGCTTGTTTGTATTTTCCATTGTTAGGTAGAAGATCTTCACCTTTCAGCTTAAGGTGTTTCCATTTGCAGTCTTTGCATTCCCAAGCTTGGAACTAGTTGAAAGATGTCATCTCTTTATCTGTAGAATTAATCCACATTTGCTTCCCATGAACAGGTAGCTTTTGCATTTCTTTCCATGACACTCAGGCAGTGGCTCTGAACGTACCATATATGACGTGTGTAGCTGGGATGCTACCCATTTTCTGACTGAGGTTGCAGGCAGTTCAGCTTCTTTTTTTAGAGAATAAATCAATTCAGAGATGTTCTTTTTTTTTCTTCCTGCAGTAGTGGTGGGGCTTCTTGCTCAAGTTGCTGTTCGGATGGTGCTGGCTACTTCATGAGTTGATTAATAATTACACTTCTGCTGATTGTTACTATGTTGGTGTCTGGATGCAGAATTATGTATCCTCTTTGAGATGCAGTGTAGCCAACAAATATGCATTCCTTAGTAAAAGGTTTCCATTGTGTACACTTTAATTTAGGAACCTGTACGCATGCTTTGCTTCCGCAAATTTGAATGTGTTTCATGTCTTTCCATTCCATATCTCACATGAAATTTTTTCTGTTACATTTCCAGGTGAACAGTTTTGGAGAAGGCAGGCTGTCTTTATTGCCTTATCCCAGTATGTTGCTGGCATATCTGCATCAAAAAGCTAATGCTACTTTCACATAAAGTAAGGTTCTTTCTGTTGTTTTGCCTACATTCATCCAAAAACTTGTCTTTAACAAATTCCAGGGTAAGCTGCTCATCTTGGCGAGCATTAAGTACTGTAACAAGCAGGGGCGGACTGACAACACATAGGGCCCCCGGCCAATATGAGTTTATGGGGCCCTTTGTGCTCCACCCATATATAAGCCCCACCCACATGTACATTCTTGTGTTACAGAATTATATTTCCATACTATTTTTAAAATAACAGGTCTATTCACTAAAAGGTGAATTGCAGGGGAATTGGTAGGAGAATCTCTAATCTAGACTAATATACAGTAGGCAATTTGGAAAGTGAGCTAAACGGCAGAATGTTTCTGGTTTGGTTATTTTGATCTACTATGCCAATTATCCTGAATTGCAAAATAATTAGTAGGAGAAGTGAATAATCTAGGACCGGAGTGGGGGTTTAGGCACATATTGCATGTGCGCTATGCCAACCCTCACCACCCCCCTGCTCCAGTGCCTGTGGTAAGGCCCACAAATGGTCAGTCCACCCATGACCAGAACCACTGCATGCAAACCTCAGACCAGCACCAATGCATGGCAGATCTCAGACTAGATCCAATGCAGGACAGACATCAGACCAGAACCAATGAAGGACAGACATCAGACCAGAACCAATGCAGGACAGACATCAGACAAGAACCAATGCACTGCAAACCTCAGACCAGAACCAATGCAGGACAGACATCAGACCAGAACCAATGAAGGACAGACATCAGACCAGAACCAATGCACAGGTCAGAAGGTAGTAACGCACAGACATGACAGAAACGCAGAGGTCATAAGGTAGTAACACGCGGAACGCAGAGGTCAGAAGGTAGTATCGCATGAAATGCAGAGGTCAGAAGGTAGTAACACACGGAATGCAGCGGTCAGAAGGTTGTAGCGCACAGAACGCAGAGGTCAGAAGGTAGTAACGCACAGAACGCAGAGGTCAGAAGGTAGTAAAGCACGGAATGCAGAGGCCAGAAGGTTGTAGCGCACAGAACGCAGAGGTCAGAAGGTAGTAGCACACAGAACAAAGAGATCAGAAAGAAGTCAAAGGAAATCAAGCCATAATTTATGGGAATCAGTAATGTTATTACAAAAAGGCCAAAATCTCTTTCCTTTCTCTGCCTGCACTGTTCACAATAGTTTTGCCAATTCACTAACAGGCTGCATCTGATGTTGTCTGTGAAGTAAATGTTTAAAGGAGAACTATGGGGTTAAGTCTTTTCCCCATAGTTCTCCTTAGGGTAACGGGAGGACACAAACTAGCATCCTCCCGTCACCCAAGGCTCAGTATACTGCGAGCTACATAGCCGCGACAGGATCGAGAGGTGAGCGAACGCCGGTATGTGTTCGCTCACCTCCCGATCTTCTGAGCCGACCTGTGACAGTCTCATGGATCCCTGGAGTAGGGTGACCATTTATCTAGAGCTGCAGCTAACAATTATTTTCAAAATCGATTACTTAGCCGATTATTTTTTCAATTAACCGGTTAATCAGGATAAAAGAATGGCTTTAGTGATGGGACTACTAGTTTGTATTGAGATTGTAGTCCATCACAGGAGCAAGCTTGGAGCGGTGGAAGAAAAAAAAAAGTGTGGTGTTTAATAAAGTGAAATGGAAAGTGTAAAATTATACAGCAATCAATGCAGAATGGCACCGGCTATAGAGGATTACAAATCCCAGCGCAATGCGGAATACCTCCAGCAATAGTACATTATAGCTGGTGGTATTCTGCGTTGCGCTGTATAATGTACTATTGCTGAGATTTGTTGTAGTCCTCCATAGCTGGTGCTATTCTGCATTGCGCTGTATAATATATTATTGCTGGGATTTGTAGTCCTCTATACAGCGCACTGCAGAATACCACCAGCTATAGAGGAGTACAACAAATCCCAGCAATACATTATACATACAGTGTATAATGTATTGCTGGGATTTGTATTCCTATGTATAATATACAGTACAATGTACCATCAGCTATAGAGGAATACAAATCCCAGCAATACATTATAGAGCACCAGCGGCAAACGTGAGGCGGTGAGGAGGTACCGCATGTGGAGTGTGGATGCAGGCGGGTGGGTCTAAAAGCGGCAAGCGTGAGGCGGGGAGGAGGTGCGGTGTTTGGAGCGTAGATGCAGGCGGGTGGGTCTAGCAGTGGCAAGCGTGAGGCGAGTAAGAGGTGCAGCGTGGATGCAGGCGTGCAAGTCTAGCAGCGGCAAGCGTGAGGCGGGGAGGAGGTGCGCCATGCGGCGTGTGTGGAGCCGTGAACAGGGCCAACTAATCAAAAGCCGATAATCGATGATTGAAAACTTGGAGAACTTTTTCAATCATCGATTATAATCGACTTGGTTGATTAGTTGTTGCAGCTCTACATTCATTCCCGATTTCTGGGGACAGTCCACAGATTGAGGAGAGCATCCCCATACAAATGATATCCCCGTGAACATAAAATAAAACATTTTTTTTTTTTAAATACTCACCTGATCCACCGCCAAGTGCAGCCTCCCGTCTTCCACGCTGTCAGAAGCTTGCGTATTGAGGGGGAACCCCACACACTTTTTTTTTCTGTTTTTTTACATTGGGTCCCTCCGAAAATTCCTACCAGACCTTAAGGGTCTGGTATAACTTTTGGGGGGAACCCCTTTCTTGTTTTTCTTTTTCTTTAAAATGGGGTCCCTGCTAACATTCTTACCAGACCTAAAGGGTCTGATATTGTTTGGGAGGGGGAATTGCGCGCTTTTTTTTTTTTTCTTTTTAAATGTCATTTTTTCTTTACAAATGTCAGTTTTGCTGCAGCAGGTTCTATACATTGTACATATTTGCCACTTAGGGAAATATGCAGTTTAGGGGCACCCTTCAGGCACGATATTTAAAGGAATTTTTCATTTTTATTGTTTCACTTTAAGTGATGTTAAAATCACTGCTCTGTTAAAAACTGTATTTTAAAAAAGTGTTTTTTTTCATTGATTCATGTCCCCCAGGGCAGTACCTGGATCCCCATACACTTTTTATGGCCATTAACTTGCATATAAGCCTTCAGAATTGGGTCAACTGATTTTCAAAGTTCTAACCCCATAGACTTCAAGTTCGAATTCGAACTTTTCCCATGTTCAAAAGTTTGAATTCGAACCGCACAGGGGGGTGTTCGACTCATCACTATTATCTGTATCTGCACCATGTTACGGGAATATGTCCTTGACTGTCCTATCTTTGAGATATCTCCAGGGCAGTAAATTCCTCAGTGATCAGATTATCCTGATCTTCCCTTTGAGTATACACTACAGTATCTTAGCAGAGACTGATAACAGTAGAATTGGTCATTAACTATGGAACTATGGAGGAAATTGTGCCAGTTGTAATTGGTAACACTTTGGAATCCCGCATAGTAAAATCCAGGCAGCTATTGGGAGGGAGGTTGCAGGAATTTGTTGAAAGCCAAAGGCCAAAGCTGGAAGCCAAAGCAGGGAGTAATACATCTTGGATTGTGAGGTTACAGATAGGCATATAAGCCGGCAAAACATTTGTTTTGTTTCGTTTCGGGATCCGGAACGCTGTTTTGTTTCGTTATTCGGATTGGGATCTTTTGGAATTTAGTTTTAATTTCGGACAGGGTTTTCTGATTGGCCAGAAAACAGTCACATGTCCAATGTAGTTTTATTTGAAATTAAATTCAGAGGATACGAAATTTCGTTAAAGAGCATTCGGATTCGTTTGCAATCGGCCTCATTGGAATTCGGACATTCGGATGCATCGAATTCACGAAATTTCATCCGAATTTGCAATCGGAACTAAACAAAGTTTACATGTCTAGTTATAGGGGACCTAGTTTTTCAGCTTCCCATTTTGAGGTGATAGCCCTTGTTTTAAAGCAAAGCTTTTGTTCTTTCCATTGGCTTGCATCAGATTTGAGTGGTCTGCTTTATGAACTATGTAAACATAAATGATAACACTTAATTTATGCCAACAGTGATTCATGAGTCTTCCGTGACAGCCTCTCCAGCCATAGTGGAACTAGACCCTACATCTCAATGAAATCTTGGGCAAACTTTCATTCAAGTTAGGGAGTGCCATTGATGTGAAGCCCTGCACCCTTTCCTGAGCAGCCCTGCTACCTTCTCCTCCTGTTCAGTAGACATTGAAGAAATTTGGTGAGAACCTGAACCGTCATTCCTATTTATAGAAGGCAGGAACAGAAGTTCACATAAGGCCTAGAAAATTTAGTTTTTAACAAGATATATGAATAGCTGCCATGTTTTGTGTAGGAGGCAATGGGATCATCAGATTTTGGCTCACTACTGTATAGCCACAAAGGACTGCATGCAACATTGTACTGGACTATGCTAGCCATTACACACTGCTTGGTTGAAACCAAAAGTAGATGTACCTTAATTCCGTAATGATAAACAGTACAGCAGCATGGAGTTGGTGTTGCTAGAGTGTTAAAGTGTTATTATACCTCTATTATCATTCAGCCACAATTACTTAGTTTGTTACTGTATGTTCAGGCATACTGCAGCCACTGTCATCTATTCTTCTAGGGATTGATATGAATTATTCCTCAAGCTGACTTCTGATTTTGAGGTGGCTACATTAAGTATCAGGGTCTATACATAGCCCCATTGTAGTGGCCACAACATGTGTGCCCCCCCCCCCCCCCCCCCACATCTAAACTTAAATGCCAAAGCACCAGCAGAAAGTCTCTGAAACAGCAATAAGCAAGTGCATTACCATTGTGTGTGCAATGCATTATTGACATGTAGTTCCACCATTCATGGGAAAGATTGGATGCAAGCTCCCCAACCAGAAGTAAGGGAGTATTGCCACACCAAAGAGCTGAGGAAATTTAATGAAGATAAAATTATCATTTGCAAATGGAGCCATAGAAAAGGATTGACGATTATACGCGGTTAGGAATCAATTACTATCCCTGAAGGCACAAACGGTGTGTCAACTTTCTGTCGCTTTCAAATGCAGTCAAACGATCATTAACTTGAACTGATGACAACTCCTGCTTGTAAACTGAAGATTTGGAATTCCTGCTGCAGGAGATTGCAATTTCCTTCCACAGGAATTCCAAATTGCACCTACTTGGTAGGTGTAAATGAGGGTTAACTGAGAGCTTTTTTTTACAAAAATGTAAACTTTCATTGGGGAATTTACAGTGAAACAATGAAATGTCAAAATAAATAATCTGATAAGTAAATTTATTGATGCATTTTTTTCTTGCTGGAAGTTCTCTTTCAGATAAGTCAATTGACATCTTTAATATTGTATTTTTATTCATTACTATATAAAGAATTTCAGGATTTCTAGGTGATGCTTTTATAAGTAAGTTTTATTTCTTGTCTTTTACTTAAAAAAAAAATTGTACATTCACTGACTGATATTTATTTACAGTGCAGAGGAGTAAATGTCCCTAGGTGGGGATGCAGTTTTGGTTGAGTGATTGCAGCTGAACTAACTAGTGACCTATGAAGCTTACTGCTAGTTGTAAATAACTCCTAATCTCCCAAGAGTTATATTTAGCTACTTTATTAAGTGCAAACATAACTCCACGGTACAACACACTCTGATGTGACAGATGGAGATTTACAGTGATTTGGTATTAAGGAATGTACAATCAGTAATAATGGAGTCAAAGTGGGAGCCCATAAAAATGCTGCCATAGAAGACTTTGCTACAGCCATATGCTCATTGAAGACGCCAAACTTATTTGTTAAAGGAGAATTATGAGGCAAGTGATTTTCACTCAGCCTCATAATCTGAGCCGACTTGTGACAATGAAACTGTCACAGGTCGGCTCAGTAGATCGGGAAGTGAGCGAACACATACTGGCGCTCGCTCACTTCTCGATCTATCCATGCAGAGAGCCGTGACTGTCACTCACGGCTCCCTGCAGGGATCCCCCCCCCCTCCACTGTCCGATCCTCCAGCGCTGACTGGTGGAACAGACGGGGGAGGGGGCAGGTACATCTGGCTCTGCCTCTAGATAGGCTGGGTGGATCCAGACAGAATTGTCAAGATCCATTCCGGCTGTGGCGTCTCAGTATACCGCGAGCTACAGCTTTGGGTGAGCTACTGAGCTTTGGGTGACGGGAGGACGATAGTTTGTGTCCCCCCGTTACCCTTAGGAGAACTATGGGGAAAAGCCCTAACCCCATAGTTCTCCTTTAAAGTCTGTAAAAAAAAATAAGTCAAGGCAACTGGACTTGTACTTTTCTTGAAGACGTTTCACTGTTCATCCAACCAGCTTTCTCAATTCAGAATGACTTGTACAAAACAATTCTCTGGGAATAAATATGGTGAATGTTGCTCCAATCCACATAATCTGTCACAACCAGATGCTGATTGCATTTGCATAATTGGAGCCTAGTAGGTGTTATTAACCTGCCCAGAGAGAGGTTTTAAAACAGCATTGTATTAGAATAGATGTAGGTACACTTCTGAATCCTGACCACAGGATTTGGCTCTTCAATGCTGTGCCATAGGCTGGTGTAACTGCTGTTTTGTTTCACCGACATACAATTCTGAGCACTCCTCACTGCACTGGACTGCATACACAATGTTGTTCATCTTGTGTTTTGGCGTTGTGTCTTTTCGGTGAACCAGTTGTTGCCTCAGTGTATTGCTGGGTTTAAAGCAGACAGGGATGTGATGTTTTTTAAAAACCCTTCTGAGTTTCTCAGACACCCCAGCTACATATGGGATGACCAAATTCTTTCGTCATGCTGTTCACCCTCACCGGTACTCTTGGCATTCTTTCCTCTCCTTTTTTCTGTGTTTCTGGATACTAGAAAGCTGGTTGGATAACCAGTGAAACGTCTTCAAGAAAAATACAACAAGTCCAGTTGCCTTGACTTATTTTTTTTACAGATATACCATGACCTGGATGAATGAGAACCTTCACAGACTTATTTGTTAAAGGGTAACATCTGCTTAAACTTGGCTGCTTGGACTGCATTTCCCTGCAAAATCCCTGGCGATATAGCAGCATCATGCTCCTTCACCATACTTCTCAACTGTCCATCATTTGGAGGGACTGTGCGTCATTTGGAACCAAGTCCATCTGTCCCTATTTCCTCCTCAGAGTCCCTCTTGTTGTATGCACAGATATCAGATACAGAAAATTTACTATTTAACTGTCACTAAAACCTTCATCTTATCTTTTTAATTATCTTGTTTGCTATTTTGAAAAGTCAGTATAAAGGAAAATTAATGATGGAAAACAATTCTGGATTCAATCAATCATTTTTGGCATATCAATTCTTAATGGTCGCATAACTGGGGGCGTGGCAGGGGTATGTCCATTGTCTAAATACATTGTACTGGAAGGTGTCTCTCTTACTCATCTCAGAAACTTGGAAGGTATGCTTCATCCTAAGCCTTTAGAAACCAGAATTTTCTGCAGTAATTGCTGCTGTGACTTACTTTAACTGCTCTGTCCTCTGAGATAAATGCACTAAGGTAAAAATTCAGGCAAAATGTCATTTCTTAGTGTTGGCGATTGTAAGGGAGAAACTCCTATCATGATTTAATTGCTGTTTGTATCCCACTATGGAGACATTTTCCTCTGAATACTTTCTCAGAGGCATGACAGTAAGTGAATGGAAAGCTTCCTAAATGTCTAAAGAAACAAAATGTTTATGTTTACTTATGCCAGCGAAACTCCTTTCACTTCAAATACTCAATAACATAAAATACCAGAACACTACACAGAAAAACAGGAAGCAGATACAAGGATGATGACTTATGATGTCACAGATGATACCGCTTGGCATTGGCCAAAATAAAAATGCCTGAAGTTTGAAGCCACATGAAGAACACTCTCTTGCGGGGCAGTCCCAATAATGTTTCCTCAAGCGGCATCTCTATGTGTCTTGTGGAGGGGGCCGCCCCCTTTCTGGTTAGAGCGTCCTAGGTTGCTAAGAGCCAGATGGACATGATATGTAAGGGCTCTGCATCTCTCCGCCCAACTTTTAGCAACCTGGGATGCTCTGACCAGCGTCCCACCAAACTCCTGGTAAGCAGTGACATCACTGATTGCCAGGAGCGCAGTAGGACGCTGGTCAGAGCATCCCAGGTTGCTAAGAGCAGAGATGCAGAGCCCTTACACATTTGTCCGTCTGGCTCTTAGCGACGTTACTCACAGCAGCACCTCCCTCCCCCCCCCCCCCCCCCAGTGGT